>NC_084540.1:7217500-7237500 GCF_024500275.1 Phycodurus eques | reverse complement strand
TTTGGTTCAAATCGGGGCATGATTAGGCCCTCAAAAATGTGATTGTGAGATTAATAATAATAATGATAATAATAATTAGAGCTGTGAGCAGCTATTAAGGGCCCTCACATCCCCTGATCATGTTGGGGTACTGGCATGTCTGGAAAGGTTTAAAACAGTCGTGAGAGCAATTATCCTCACATGGAGAAAACATGGAACAGTGGTAAACCTTCCCAGGAGTGGCCGGCCTACAAAGATTACCCCAAGAGAGTAGCAATGACTCATCCAGGAGGCCACAGAGGACCTCAGGGCACCTTGTAAAGAACTGCAAGCCTCCTTTTCCTCAGTTAAGGTCAGTGTTTGTGCCACAACAATATGGAAGAGACTGGGCAAAAATGGCATCCATGGCAGAGTTCAAAGGCGAAAACCACTGCTGACCAAAAAGAACAAAGGCTTGTCTTACTTTTACAAAAAATATATCTGAATGATTCCCAAGACTTTTGGGAGAAAATTATATAAACGAATGAGGTGAAAATTAAGCTTTTTCGAAGGTGTATGTCTCGTTACATCTGGAGTAAATGTAGCACAGCATTTCAGACAAAAAAAATAAAAATACCAATTGCCAAACATGGAGGTGGTAGTGTGATGGTCTTGGGCTGCTTGCTCCTTCAGTACCTGGACAACTTGCTTTGATGGATGGAACCATGAATCTCTGCTCTTTAACAGAATATCCTGATGATGAATGTTCAGCCATCAGTTTGTGACTTTAAGCTGAAGCGTGCTTGGGTTCTGCAGCAGAATAATGATCCAAAACACAAGTCCAGTCTTGAATCTGATTTAAATGCAGTGATATGACCTTAAAAAGTCCGTTCATACTCAAAAACCCTCAATTTTTTTTTTTTAAGTTAAATGTTTAAGAACATTTTAAGTTCGCTTGGGTTATATTTGTCTGATATTTACATTTATTTGATGATATTAAACAGTAAAGAGGGGGAAATTATGCAAAACTATAAGAATTTGAGAAGGGGGCCAATTTTTTTTCACGGCACTGTAGCTCCAAAGGGTGGACCAACGTCATATTGAACTCTATGGATTAGGAATGGGATGTCACCTAAATTCATATGAGGGTCGAGGCAGGTGAGCGAATACTTTTGGCAGTATAGTGTATGTTTTAACATAATATGCATTTAGCAGTTTTGTATTTTGAGTGCATTAGTTAAAAGTAAAAAGCACACACTGCTGTGTGCACCTTATGCCTGGATCAGACTACAATATTGTAGCCCTTTTATTGGCCCGATTTGCTATCATGGCTGATTTCCCAGATCAGGAATGGCAAATCTCCTAGTAGTGTGACATACAGTGCCACCAGAAAGTATTCACACCCCTTCACGTTTTCCACATTTTGCTGTTACAGACTTATTCTAAAGCTGATTTGAATATAGTTTATTAAAAAAAATCTACATAAACTATCCCATAATGACAAAGTAAAAACATATTTTCAGACATTTGTGGAAATTTGTAAAAAATCTAAACATTCAAACATAATAGGTACATAAGTATTCACACCCTTTGCAATGACACTCAACTCAGATGCATCTGATTTCCACTGATCATCCTTAAGATGCTTCTACAACTTGGAGTCCACCTGTGGTAAATTCATTTGATTGAACATAATTTGGAATGGCACACACCTGTCTATATTAAAGCTTACACCGATCTGATCGGTGTCAGATGATAATTAGCATTTTATGCTGATTGGCTTTGTCATAATTCGCCGATCCAATCACTGACGTCATTGATCGGCTCCAGAAGACTTACTAAGAGTCGCATCATGTACAGTATATTTTAATTCAAAAGCTATTTTATTTTTAGCCTTGTCTTTTGACATAGTACTGTAAATATCTGACAACCAATAGTTATTTTTAAAACACATGTCGGTGTGGGACAGACAACACGCCTGAGACAGACAACATGTAATACGTGGATCAGACAACAACACAAATTTGGTCTTTCACAATTGAACTATGTCAGACGAATGCAATAAAATCTTGTATTCCGATACCACCACATCCCGTCTTTTACGATCACTGGGCGTTATCGACCGGATACACTCGTTACCATGGCGACAACATCGCAACGCGTGTATTATAAAAACAAAATGGGGGAAAACGTGTGCTGGTGGTCACCGGTGCTTGGGACATTACGCTCATTTAAGACACCTGATGCCTGCTTAAAGCTCTGCCACATGAATGGCTATCATGACTATCATGGAAAGGTTTATTTCCATAATTTCATTCAAAAAGTTAAACTTGCATAGATTATATATTCAGGGCCCACAATTTCAAATATTTATTTGTTTATTTTTACATAATTTGGGCTTCCAGCTCATAAAACCCACGAAATCAGGAATTCCAAAAATTAGAATACTGTGAAGAAATCTGCCCAAATTTTGCAGGCCATAAATGTTTTAAACTGAGTGTCACACACTAATCATCTACTAAACTCAAAGCACCAGCACAGGTTTCCCCAGGTGTCATTAAATTGGTTCAATTGTCTCAGTTGTGTTCAATATGGGGAAGACTGCAGACTTGACAACTGGCCGGAAGAACATCATTGATACCCTCCATAAGATGGGTAAGTCACTAAAGTTCATAGCTAAGGAGGCTGTCTGTTCACAGAGTGCTGTGTCCAAGCATATAAAATGTGGCAGGAGAAGATGCACCAGCAAAAGAGATGACCGTGGGCTTCAGCGGATTAGCAGAGTGGAATGAGGCGGGAGCCACACATTCAGACGCATCAGGGCTACAACTGTTGGGTTCCTCATGTCAAGCCACTTCTGAGCCAATGTAGGAAGGGTCTCAAGTCGACCAAGGAGAAGAATGACTGGACTGTTGGCCAGTGGTCCAAGGTCCTCTTTTCCGATTAAATTAAAGTATGCCTTTCATTCGGGAATCAAGGTCCAAGGGTTTGGAAGAAGAATGGTGACGAACAGAACCAAGCTGCCATAATTTGGTTGATTTAATGTGACCCTAATTTCTTTCTTTCTTTTCTACAGAAACTGTTAGATATATTTTAGTAGTTATCATTTATTTGCTTAGCTTGCATTAGTATTTTGCATTAGTAGCTTGCATTAGTATTTTGCATTAGTAGCTTGCATTAGTATTATGGACAATATTTAGATAGAAAGATGTCTCGCCTTCAAGAAGATGACTCAGCAACATTTGATGGAAGGGCGCCTTGACCAAGGACGTGATCGGATGTGGTCGGGGACGGGACAGGTGTCGTCTGGTCCTATGTTTTGTGTTGTGTCTTAATGCTTAGAATATTATGTCTTGTAGAACCCTCCTATTTTCAAATAAATGTAGGAGCGACGGGGGAGATTGTTTAGAGCGTGTTGAGAGGCTGTAACCTGAACAATCTCCCATGCGCCCTCCTCATGAGAAAAATGACCAACGTCTTCATTCCTTTTGTGTTTATTCATTATAATGTTTGGTGAGATAAATCCAACAGAAACTGAGAAGCAAATGATGATTTCTTCACAGTATTCAAATTTTTTGAATTCCTGATTTTGTGGGTTTAATGAGCTGGAAGCCCAAATTATGTAAAAATAAACAAATATTTGAAATTGTGGGCCCTGAATAAATAATCTTGACACCACAATGAAGTCTCAAACAATTTTTACATATTTTAATTTAACAAATCTTAACTGAACAGTTTTAGAGGTTATGTTTGTTCAAAACATTTTTTGCTTGATCATGGTGTTTTCACATACAGTCCCCTCCAAAAGTATGAGAATGGCAAGGTCAGTTCCTTTGTTTTTGTTGTACACTGAAGACATTTGGGTTTCAGATCAAAAGATGAATACGAGACAAAAGTTCAGAATTCCAGCTTTAATTTCATGGTTTAATTTCATAATTTCATGGTTTAATTTCATAATTTCTCGTGTATAATGCACCTTTTTTGCCTATGCACCAAACAGCAGTTAAGAGTACCCACCCTTTTTGAAGTCCTTGGAGGGGGTGCTTGAGAGTGCTGGGGGACTTCAATGCTCACGTCGGCAATGACAGTGAGACCTGGAAGGGTGTGATTGGGATCAGAATCTGAGTGGTGTTCTGTTATTGGACTTCTGTGCTCACCACGGATTGTCCATAACGAACACCATGTTCAAGCATAAGGGTGTCCTAGGTCGCAGTTCGATGATCGACTTTGTGGTCGTGTCATCGGCCTTGCGGCCGCATGTCTTGGAGACTCTGATGAAGAGAGCTGTCAACTGGTCACCACCTGGTGGTGAGTTGGCTCCGATGGTGGGGGAAGATGCCAGTCCGACCTGTTTGTGAGGGTCTGCTGGGAACGTCTGGGAGAATCCTCTGTCAGAAGGAGTTTCAACTCCCACCTCCGCCAGAACTTCACCCATGTCTCGGAGGAGGCGGGGGACATTGAAGTGGACCATGTTCAGCGTCTCCATTCCCGAGTTGGCCGACCGGAGCTGTGGCCATAAGGTAGTCGGTGGCGGAAATCCCCGAAACCGTTGGTACACCAGCGGTGAGGGATGCCGTCAGGCTGAAAGAGTCCTATCGGGCCTTTTTGGCCTGTGGGACTCCTGAGGCAGCTGACGTAGACCTGGCTGGCCAAGCGGAATGTAGCTTTGGTGGTTGCTGAGGCAAAAACTCAGATGTGTGAGGAGTTTGGTGAGGCCATGGAGAACGATTTCTGAACGACTTCGAAGAAATTCTGGTCCACCATCCGGCGTCTCAAGAGGGGGAAGCAGTGCACCATCAACACTGTGTATAGTGGGGATGGGGCACTGATGACCTCGACTTGAGACGTTGTGAGTCGGTGGGGAGAATACTTCAAAAACCTCCTCAATTCCACCGACACGCCTTCCCATGAGGAGGCAGAGTCTGGGGGCTCTGAGGCAGGCTCTCCTATCTCTGGGGTTGAGGTCACCGAGGTGGTTAAAATGCTCCTCTGTGACAAGGCCCCGAGGGTGGATGAGATTCGCTCGGAGTTCCTAAAGGCTCGGGATGTTGTGGGGCTGTCCTGGTTGACACGCCTGTGCTACTTTGCGTGGACATCGGGGACAGTGCCTCTGGATTGGCAGACTGAGGTGATGGTCTCCCTTTTTAAAAAGGGGAGGGTGTGTTCCAACTCCAGGGGAAACACTCCTCAGCCTTTCTGGTAAGGTCTATGCAGGGGTGCTGGAGAGGAGGGTCCGTTGGGAAGTCGAATCTCAGATTCAGGAAGAGCAGTGTGGCTTTTGTCCTGGCCGTGGAACAGTGGACCAGCTCTCCATCCTCGGCAGGGTCCTCGAGGGTGCATGGGAGTTCGCCCAACTAGTCTACATCTGTTTTGTGGACTTGGAGAAGGCGTTTGACCCCGTGTCCCTCGGGGTGCATCGGGATTATGCGGTGCCGAAGCCCCTGATACGGGCTGTTCGGTCCCTGTACAATCAGTGTCAGAGTTCAGTCCGCATTGCCGGCAGTGAGTAGGACACGTTTCCGGTGAGGGTTGGACTCCTCCAAGACCGACCTTTGTCACCGATTCTATTCATAACTTTGATGGACAGAATTTTCTAGGCACTGGCGAGTCGTAGAGGGTGTCCGGTTTGGTGGGCTCAGTGTTGCATCTTTGCTTTTTGCAGATGATGTGGTTCTGTTGGTTTCATCAAGTAGTGGTCTCCAACTCTCACTGGAGCGGTTCGCAGCAGAGTGTGAAGTGGCTAGGATGAGAATCAGCACCACCAAATCTGAGACCATGGTCCTCAGTCAGAAAAGGGTGGAGTGCCCTCTCCAGGTCAGGGATGAGATCCTGCCCCAAGTGGAGGAGATCAAATATCTTGGGGTCTTGTTCATGAGTGAGGGAAGAATGGAATGGGAGATCAAGAGGCAGATCGGTGCATCGTCTGCAGGATGCAGACTTTGTATCTGTGCGTTGTGGTGAAGAAGGAGCTAAGCCGTAAGGCGAAGCTCTCAATTTACCGGTCGATCTATGTTCCTACCCTCATCTATGGTCACGAGCTGTGGTTCGTGACCGAAAGTACAAGATCCCGGATACAAGCGGCCGAAATGAGTTTCCTCTGCAGCGTGTCCGGTCTCTCCCTTAGAGATGGTGAGAAGCTCGGTCATCCGGGAGGGGCTCAGAGTAGAGCCGCTGCTCCTCCCCATTGAGAGGAGCCAGATGAGGTGGCTCGGGCATCTATTTAGGATGTCTCCTAGATGCTTACCTGGTGAGGTTTTCTGGTCACGGGCAGGGTTTGCCTGATGAAAATGTAATTTTGGCCCGCAATTGAATTGTCAGGAAAAAAAAATTCCGAAGCCTAACTTAGATGCCAACCCTGATATACGGTGTGTTGAAGCCATGAACATGCTTTGTCATTGGGTGAGCGGTAGGCGGATGTGATTGGGTGAACAGACAGGTTGAGCTCGAGGTGGAAATGTTTGCGTATGAGAGAGAACAAAAGGGAGGTGGTGACACTTGAAGCTTGTTCATTTGGTGTGGTTACAGATGTGTTTTTTGTTTTGTTTTTGTTTTTTAAGCTCTTGCCAGTTGAAACTTGCATTGGACTACATTGCAATGTCGCTTTGAATTTGATAATTGCTCAGCCTTTCCATCAACCATCCAGAACTCCAGCCTTTTGGACTAGCCAAAGTAGCACACCATTCATCAGTGAATAAAACAGTTTGAAAAGTAGTCCATGTGTTTTTGAGCCCACTACAAAGGTTTGAAAGAATATGTCAAAAGTGAGTTGACCTTTGAGTGCTACTTGACCATCGCAGGTCAGAGCTTTCAAATCAATATAGTTTTACTTTTTACATAGGAAAATAATCACTAGTATTAAATGTGTATAAAACTGACCAATAGTTGTAATCATGTCTAATATTATTATTTTTTTCTTTCCACAATACAGATGCGACTTTTGCAGCAAGCCCTACACCAACTACATGTCTTTGCGTAACCATATGCGAATCCATGGTCAGAAGCGCTACATGTGTGATCGTTGTGGGAAGGCCTTTCGATTGGCACGGTATCTCCGCAACCACCAAAGGATCCATGATGATGGGCCAAACCGCTTCGACTGTCCTTCTTGCTCCAAGAGTTACAGGACAATGCTAGAGCTGGCTCAACACCGTTGTAGTGCTGCAACACCCAACCAGGTGCGTCTGTGTAAGATTGTGTTATGGAATGATCAAAGCTTAAGTGTTGTCTCCGATACAATTCACCATGACATTGCACGTTCATCCAGGTGGCAGAAGCCAACATGTTCTTGATTAAATGATATTCTTCTTTCATGTAGTGCTGGATATGTTGTGAAGCTTGATTCGATTGATTATATTAGTGCTCTATGGAAAAAGGGATCATCAATTTTGTTTTCTATATTTTTCGCTGCGCTGCAAGATTTCGTTCCTCCACGACAATTCCAAGGCAGCTCTTGTTGCAGAGACATTGAAGAGAAGACGCTAGCAACTAGCAAGTCAGAAATGGACCCCAAAAAAGGGAACCTAACTAGGCTTTACACGATCAGGATTTTTGGGGCCGATCAGCGAGTTTAAAAAAACGATGACCGATCACTGATCCGATCACAAGATTGAGGAATGTGTCTATTTAAATGACTTGTTCGTTTACTGCATGTACTTGTGTACTTAATTGTCTTTGTTCCTCTATTTATGCCAGTGAGGCATAGTGACAGGCAGAACAAATGAATGGTCTTCTATTAGATGGCAGGAAGTGAATACAGAAATTATTGTATCCATTGTTTGTGACATTTTTGTTTGTTGGTGTCCCGTGAGATTTTTCAATTGTAAAATATGTTCCTTGGCTCCATAAAAGTTGTAAATCACTGCTCTAGTCAGATCGTGTATTCTAATCGCTTAGGTCAAACCAACATTACATGACAGAAATAATGGGAGCTAACTTACTGTAATTAAATTATTTATTTTTAATTCAACGACTTCACCCACACCGAAACTTTATAGCATAATTTTGACAGAACGGCGACGTGTTTACGTCCAACCGTTCGTGCTAGCAGTAGCTTGCTAGGCTACATAACGTTTTGTTACTTGCTTGCGAGCCGTATCGTATTAAAAGTACGTGAACATACCTGAAGCAATTCTTAAACGAACGTCCTTCTCCTGTCCTGAGAAGGACACCAACACACGTTTTCCCCCGTTTTGTCCTGATCATACTGTCGGCTCGCCTCCACTCTTGTTGTCATCGCCACGGCAACGAGTGTATCCGGTCCCATTTGAGTTGACAAGATAAAGGCCAATGATTGTAAAAAACGGATGTGGAATACAAGATTTTATTCCAGTAGCCTGACAGTGCAATCGTGTGAGAGCAAATTTGTCTTGTAGTCCGATCCCCGGGCATTACGTGTTGCCTGTCCCACCCCGGCGCCGTTTTTTTAAAAAAAAAAATTTTATTTATTTTTTTTATATATAATAACTTTGTTGGCCATCAGATATTTACAGGACTACACCAAAAGACAAGCGACAAGGCTAAAAATAAACTAGCTTTTGGATTCAAATATAATGTGCACGATGGCGACGCGGAGTAAATGTCTTTTGCAGGGCGTCATTGATCGGATCGGCGAATTATGACATTAAAGCCGATCAGCATAAAAACAGCCGTAGTCTGCCAAACCTTCATAAAAGATGTTGCGAAGAAGACAGGCATGTCTATACAAAATTACCTGAAGATGAACTACGTTAGCAAGTGCAATGCATCACGCTAAAGAGAGACGCGACTCCCTGTGCCACTCCTGTAACCTCAAGAAAACAAACTTAACATAATCTATGTTCGGCTCTTCGTGATGAGAGGTCGCGCACCAAATGGATGGAGGTAACGTCAACAATCTGATTCTATATACTGTTGCCAAGGACATGATGCCTATTTACAGTTCATACGTGAACAAAAGTGTTGGTACCCCTCAGCTAATGAAAGAAAAAGGTTATTTCTGTGACCACTGTGGGTTTTAACTAAATTTGAAATTAATCTGACAAACGTAATTATGAATAAAAATTCAATGAAAAGTAACCATCATCCTGTTGCAAGACCCATGACCTGTGACTGAGACCAAGCTTTCTGACACAGGGAAGCACATTTCTCTCTAGAATACCTTGATAGTCTTAAGATAGGATTTATATCAGGGCTCATAGAAGGCCACTTCCGAATAGTCCAATGTTTTACTCTTAGCCATACTTGGGTGTTTTAAGATGTATGTTTTGTCATAATCCTGTTGCAAGACCCATGACCTGCGACTGAGACAAAGATTTCTGACACTAGCAACGTGACAAGATTTCCAAAAAATGATAATCTGTCACAATGCAAAGACTGATTGGAATGGCCACTTCAACCTAAGTACAACACAGCAAGTATTTTGAAAATCGGAAAATGCAGAGCTGTTGCAAATGTTACGAAACGTCTGTATTTTGTTACGGAAATTACTGAACATTGACTCGTTACGGTCCTAACACTGATTGTTGGATACTGGAAAAGAAATCCAGCATCTGACATTACTGTCACGTCCACATTGAACAGCTGCTTGGTGTATGCTATTTTATTACGACCACCAGTTGCTGATCCGATCAATGACGTCATTGATCGGCTCCGCAAAAGACATTTACTCTGCATCGTCGCGTGCACAGTATGTTTGAATCCAAAAGCTAGTTTATTTTTAGCCTTGTCGCGTCTTTTGACGTAGTACTGTAAATATCTGACGGCCAAAAAAGTTATTTAAAAAAAAAAAACCTCGGCGGTGTGGGACACACAACACGTCGGAGACAGGCAACACGTAATGCCCTGATCAGACTACAAGACAAATTTGCTCTTTCACGATTGCACTGTCAGACTACTGCAATAAAATCTTGTATTCCCCATCCCGTTTTTTACGATCATTGGCCTTTATCTTGTCAGCTCAAATGGGACCGGATACACTCGTTACCGTGGCGACGACAACAGTGGAGGCGAGCCGACGGTATTATCAGGACAAAACGGGGAAAAACGTGTGTTGGTGGTCACCGGTGCTCAGGACAGGAGAGGATGTTCGTTTAAGGCTTGCTTCAGGTATATTCACGTACTTTTAAGAAGAAGAACCACCTTTTATTGTCATGAACATGCATGCATGCACACGAAATTTGTTCTCTGCATTTTACCCATCACAGTGAACACATACACGTTAGTTGAACACACTGGAGCAGGGGGCAGCGGAAGCGCCCAGGGAGCATTTCGGGGTATCAGTGTCTCGCTCAAGGACACCACAGCCGTGAGTC
The DNA here is from genome assembly GCF_024500275.1 of Phycodurus eques. Taxonomy (NCBI): domain Eukaryota; kingdom Metazoa; phylum Chordata; class Actinopteri; order Syngnathiformes; family Syngnathidae; genus Phycodurus; species Phycodurus eques. The sequence continues at coordinate 7,227,253 of NC_084540.1, read as the reverse complement.
CGGGGGATGTTGGCGGGTGGTCCGGTCGGGGTCTTGAACCTAGGTCCCCCATGGTGGCAGGCGATGATCTTAACCATTGGGCCACGGCTTTTAATACGATACGGCTCGCAAGCAAGTAACAAAACGTTATGTAGCCTAGCAAGCTACTGCTAGCACGAACGGTTGGACGTTCTGTCGAATCATGCTCTAAAGTTTCGGTGTGGCTGAAGTAATTTAATTAAAAATAAAGTAATTTAATTACAGTAAGATAGCACCCATTATTTCTGTCAGGTAATGTTGGTTTGACCTGACTGATTAAAATACACAATCTGACTAGAGCAGTGATTTCCAACCTTTATGGAGGCAAAGAACATATTTTACAATTGAAAAATCTCACGGCACACCAACAAAAATGTCACAAAAAGTGGATACATTAATTATCGTATTTACTTCCTGCCATCTATCCATCTATCCATTTTCTGAACCGCTTCTCCTCACCAGGGTCGCGGGCATGCTGGAGCCTATCCCAGCTATCATCGGGCAGGAGGCGGGGTACACCCTGAACTGGTTGCCAGCCAATCGCAGGGCACATACAAACAAACAACCATTCGCACTCAGTCACACCAACGGGCAATTTAGAGTCTCCAATTAATGCATGTTTTTGGGATGTGGGAGGAAACCAGAGTGCCCGGAGAAAACCCACGCAGGCACGGGGAGAACATGCAAACTCCACACAGGCGGGGGCCGGGGAACCCCGGTCCTCAGAACTGTGAGGCTGACGTTCTAACCAGTCAACCACCCTGCCGCCTTCCTGCCATCTAATGGAAGACCATTCATTTGTTCTGTCTGTCACTATGCCTCACTGGCATAAATAGAGGAACAAAGATAAATAATAATTTTTGGAGCAATTAAGTACACAAGTATATACAGTAAATGAACAAGTCATTTAAATAGACACATTCCTCCATCTTGTGATCGGTTATCGTTTTTTTAAAGTCGCTGATCGGTGATCGGCCCCAAGAATCCTGATCGTGCAAAGCCTACTTATTTTGTCCTTTGTGGCAGCACCAATCCAGACTGTGGTGGATGAACACTGAACCGATTAAATGACTGATGTGTCGAACTGCCTCAACAGCCCCTGTGGCAGACCGTGCTTCCTCAGCAGCCGTAGGAAGTACATCCTAGCTGGTTCTTTTTGAGGGTGGGGTTGATGTTGGTTTCCCACTTCAGGTACTGAGAAACTGTAATTTCCCGATGGTTGACACAGAGCAATTGGACAGCGTGAGGGGCATCTGTGGCGAAAGATGTTTCCTGAAGTCAGCTATCATCTCTACCGTCTTGAGCGTGTTCAGCTCCTGGTTGTGTCGGCCGCATCAAAGCTGCAGCTGCGCCGCCTCCTGTCAATATGCAGAGTCGTCACCGTCTTTGATGTGGCTGCTGACTGTGGTGTCATCTGCAAACTTGATTTTAACAGCTGGGTGGATTGAGGTGCAGTCGTTCGTGTAGAGAGAGAAGAGCAGCGGAGAGAGGACACAATCTTGGGGGGGACGTGGTACTGATGGTACGTGTGGATAAAGTGGTGTCTCCCAGCATCACTTGCTGTGTACTGCCCGTCAGGAAGCTGTAAATCCACTGTCAGATGGCAGGCGAGATGGTGAGCTGGAGGAGAGTAGTCCGGGGATTATGGTGTTGAACGCAAAGCTAAAGTCCACCGCATAGGTCCTTGTGCCATCAAGGTGTTCCAGGATGAAGTGCAGGCCCATGTAGACTGCATCCTCCACAGACCGGTTTGCACGAAAGCCAAACTGCAGGTTGTCTATCAGGGGATTTGTAATATGAGATAACCTTTATTAGTCCCACAAATGGGAACTTTGTATCGTTTCAGCAGCAATTTTAGATATAGGAAATGTAAATATGTAATATAAATAGCATGCAATAATCAAAATTTCATAATTTTTTCAAGGGATGTTATTTATTTATTTATTTATTATTGTTGCCCAAAAGGAAAATAAAGATGCTAAGCTATACTCATTTACACATTATGAGATAAACCCATAATGTACCTCAAAATATATAACATTTGAAAATATCAGCATTGGTTTCCATGGTAACTGGAACTTTACATTAGAATTATATGATTTTATTAGTAGCTCTATTTTTCAGGAACTCCTGGATGGATTTGGCTTAAACTAATACACGTACTTGTAAAGCTATTGTGTGCAACTATGAAGTTTGTTGCTACACAATTAATTCTACTGGATGCTATAGATGCCTGAAGTTATAAGACCCCCACAAAGCTCGTCTGTTGTAACCTTGACAACAATACCTGTTCATACAGTACATACCTGTGCATACAGTACATACATACATAGTCCCCTCTAAAAGTATTGAAATGGCAAGGTCAATTCATTTGCTTTTGTTGTATAATGAATGCATTTGGGTTTCAGATCAAAAGATTAATATGAGACAAAAGTTCAGAATTCCAGCTTTTATGTCATGGTATTTATCGTAATTTCTCGTGTATAATGCACATTCTTTCCCCCAAAAATTGGCAAAAGGCAATAGTACGCATTATACGTATAACCTATACCTTTCACTTTCATTTTATCATGCCACCGAGAGGTTATGAAAAAGTTGTGGCCTACACTTTCATTCCATTATGACAGGGGTATGTATGACTGCATATATTTACACTTGTGCTCATAAGTTTACATACCCTGGCAATTTGTGATTTTTATTTTATTTTTTTTATACGACTGATAACTGAACAACAACCATAATTAATTTCTTTATGGTTATATTTTGTTCAACGATAATGCTTTTCTGAAATGATTGACAGTTTAATTAGAATTTCATTAAATTCAAATTAAATGCCCTGTGGGCGACTGGTTAGAGCGTCTGCCTCACAGTTCTGAGGACTGGGGTTCAATCCCCGGCCCCGCCTGTGTGGAGTTTGCATGGTCTCCCCGTGCCTGCGTGGGTTTTCTCCGGACACTCCGGTTACCTCCCACATCCCAAAAACATGCATGGTGGGTTAATTGACAACTCTAATTTGCCCGTAGGTGTGAATGTGAGTGCGAATGGTTGTTTGTTTGTATGTACCCTGCGATTGGCTGGCAACCTGTTCAGGGTGTACCCCGTCTCCTGCCCGATGATAGGCTCCAGCACGCCTGCGACCCTAGTGAGGAGAAGCGGCTCAGAAATCGATGAAATTAAATGTTTCGCCTGGCAATTCATGTTTTCTTTAAATAATTGTACCCATCTTACAAATTCCGCCTGAGCAATGAAACATAAGAGCACAACTGTGTTTTCTCATTTACTAAATAAAAGTAGGGCTGTGAATTTTAAAATAAGTGCAAGTATTACGTGTTCAAATAAAGTGCTTAACTTCTGAATAATTATTTGAAAAACTAACAAAATACAGATAATAATAAAGATTTGATCATGTAGCTAGAAGCAAAATCATACATTGTAAAAATGCATCAAATATGGGTAAAAGGGTTTTCCAGAATTTTGAGGTCAACTATGGGGGTGCGTATTGTACATGGGTGCACATTATACACGAGAAATTACGGTACAACTAGATGTGTTAAACAACTCAGGACAGAGCACCTTTTGTTTGAAGCCACCCTATTTTCAAGTGAGCAAAAGTATGGGAACAGGTGAGTGATGGGTGTTTCTAGTTGCTCAGGTTTTGCCTTTTAGATTGATTGCTTAAACATTAGATAGTGCTTGTTTTTTGGCTTTGGGTTTCACCTGTGAATGTTTGCTTGCTGTTCAGAAAACATGAAGACCAGATGGCTGTTTATGGGAGAAAAGCTAACCATTTTGAAGCCGAGAGAAAAGGGAAAATCGATCAGAGCTATTGCACAAACATTGAGCAGAGCCAAATCAACAATTTGGAATGTCCTGAAAAAGAGATGAACTACTGGTGGGCTCAGCAACAAACATTGAACATGTCGGCCAAGGGTATCAACAGCAGTTGATGACAGAAATATTGAGAGAGTTGTGAAGAAACAACCAAAAACAACAGTCAGTGACATCAATGCCAACCTCCACAGGGCACGGGTGAAGGTATCACAACCCACTGTTCCAAGAAGACTTCGAGAGAAGAAATATACAGGCCATACCACAAGATGCAAACCACTCATCAGCAAAAAGAATTGGAAGGCCAGATTGGATTTTGCAAAGAAGTACAGAGATGACCCACAAAGGTTTTTGAACAATGTTTTGTGGACGGATGAGACCATGATTAACCTCTACCAAAGTGATGCAAAGGTCAAAGTACGTAGAAAGGAAGGATGTGCTGATGATCCAAAACACCACGAGCTCATCTGTGTAGCATGGTGGCGATAATGTCATGGCTTGGGCTTGCATGGCTGCTGATTGAACGAACTCACGAGTCTTTATTGATGATGTAACTTATGAGGGTAGCAGCAGAATGAATTCTGAAGTCTACAAAACCATTTTGTCTGGCACTTTACATAAAAATGCATCCAAACTAATCTGGAGCAGGTTCATCATGCAACAAGACAATGACCCAAAACACACTGCCAAGACAACAAAGAACTTCGTGAGGGGGAAAAAGTGGAAGGTCTTAGACTGGCCAAGTCAGTCACCAGACCGTAACTCAATAGAGCATGCATTTTACCTCCTGAAGAGGAGACTGAAGGGAGAAACCCCCAGAAGCAAACAAGAACTGAAAGAGGCTGCAGGAAAGGACTGGAAAAGCATTTCAAATGGAAGAATGCAACAGTCTGGTGAAGTCAATCGCTCGCAGGCTTAATGGTTATTGCAAGTAAGGGCAATGTCATCAAATATTGAATATTCACTTTAAGTTAATTTAATGTCTGTTCCAATGATTTTGCTCACTTGAAAAGTGGGTGGATTCAAACAAAAGGTGCTCTGTCCTGTGTTTTATTTTTTTTAACACATCCAGATGTAAATTACATGAAATAAAAGCTGGAATTCCGAACTTTTGTCTCATATTCGTCTTTTGATCTGTATGTATATATTCATACATATATATATATATCCATACATATACATATATATATTGTCATATTCCGCTTATCCGCAGGACTAATCGGGAGAAATTTCCTGACCGACTCTCCGTTTAAAGGGTTAATAGCCCCTGTTGTATAGCAGGAGCTTTCTAAGCCGGTGTCGAGATGAATTTTGCCGAGGTGTGCGAACTGCCTTTAGTTTTATGGAGCCAATCCGGTCTGCTCTCACTTATCATCCCTTGATGAGTAACCGCACTGAGTCAAAGCATTTTTCTAATAGTAATACAAAAGTAAGAATAAGGTAATACAGCCTTTCTAGGCTTGATGTACTCAGTATCAAACGATCTTGTATAGGAAAACATCAAAGAGAACATATACATCAAAAGTATATTAAGGAAATAATATTAATCAGATTAGATTTAAAAGTTGTTGACTCTAATATGTGTATGTTTATTGTGATATGGATATTGGTAGTATAAGGATATTGAGATATATGTTTGAACTGGCGACTCTTAATCATGGCTTGAACATAGATTTTGGCGAACTCTAGTGGTTAAGAAGACGTTTGCTTGAACTGGCGACTCATAATCATGATCTAAATTTGGTTTGGCGACCTCTGGTGGTTGAACCAGGAATCGAACTGGGGCTGAGCTCACGAACATGCACCCAGCCACATAAGCCAATCACTAGCTTTCACTCCATCGTTTCATGTGGCTTGTCAACCTACTTGACAATATATATCAGAATCAGAATCATCTTTATTTGCCAAGTATGTCCAAAACACACAAGGAATTTGTCTCCGGTAGTTGGAGCCGCTCTAGTACAACAGACAGTCAATTTACAGAACACTTTGGGGACATCAAGACATTGACAAAAAACAATTGTGCAAAAAGATGCAGAGTCCTCTAGCACTTAGAGCAGTTCGAACGACTAATATTGCAATAGTCCGGTGCAATGACCATTGTGCAAAGGGCGGTGAGACTTCAAGGAGTGTATGCGGTTTAAAGTGACGAGTAGTGCGATCATCTGGGACAATGTTGGTTGTGCAAATGTTACAGATACTCCTCAATCAGTGTGCAAATGGAGCAGATGCTACTCTGGCATGAGTGGTCAGTATATGCAAATAGTGCAGCATGGCGAGACAACTACAGTGAGTGCACGAGTAATACATAATTGGCCCCACAGAAATGTGACAACGAACTCAAGTCAGAAAATTGCCAGCTTGTTGTAATGGAATTATAGGTTAGGTGTTTAAGAAGTTGATCACAAGAGGGAAGAAGCTGTTGGAATGTCTACTAGTTCTAGTTTGCGTTGATCGGTAGCGCCTACCTGAGGGAAGGAGCTGGAAGAGCCGGTGACCGGGGTGCAGACGGTCCGAGAGGATTTTGCACGCCCTTGTCTTAGTTCTGGCAGCGTGCAAGTCCTCAATGGTGGGTAGGGGGGTACCGACAATCCTTTCAGCAGTTTTGATTGTCCGTTGCAGTCGGAGTTTGTCCTTTTTTGTAGCAGCACCAAACCAGACTGTGATGGAAGAACACAGGACTGATTCGATGACCGCTGTGTAGAACTGTCTCAGCAGCTCCGATGGCAGGCCGTGCTTTCTCAGAAGCCGCAGGAAGTAGATCCTCTGCTGGGCCTTTTTGAGGACGGAGTTGATGTTGTTCGCCCACTTCAGGTCCTGAGAGATTGTAATTCCCAGGAACTTGAAGGTCTCGACGGTGTAGAGAGAGAAGAGCAGCGGAGAGAGGACACAACCTTGGGGCGCCCCAGTGCTGATGCTGCGTGTGGATGAGGTGGCCTCCCCCAGCCTGACCTGCTGTGTCCTGCCCGTCAGAAAGCTGTAAATCCACTGGCAGATGGCAGGTGAGACGCTGAGCTGGAGAAGCTTGGTTGAAAGGAGTTCAGGGATGATGGTGTTGAACGCTGAGCTGAAGTCCACGAACAGGATCCTCGCGTAGGTCCCTGCACTGTCGAGGTGTTCTAGGATGAAGTGGACCCCCTGTTCGCTTGGTAGGCAAACTGCAGGGGGTCCAGCAGGGGACCTGTGACACACTTGAGGTGGTCCAGCACGAGACGTTCAAAGGACTTCATGACCACAGATGTCAAAGCGACAGGCCTGTAGTCATTCAGACCAGAGATTGCAGGTTTCTTGGGGACTGGAATGATGGTGGAGCGTTTGAAACAGGATGGAACTTCGCACATTTCCAAAGATCTGTTAAAGATCTGAGTGAAGACTGGAGCGAGCTGGTCCGCGCAGACTTTGAGGCAGGATGGGGACACATGGTCCGGTCCTGTCGCTTTGTTAATCTTCTGTTGTTTGAAGATGCGTCTCACATCCTGTTCATGGATGGTTAACGCAGAAGTCAGAGGTGTGGTTGTGGTCGCGGGTGCGGCCGCGTGGGTGTGTGGAGTGAAACTGTCCTTTTCAAATCTGCAATAGAAGGTATTCAAGTCGTTGGCTAGTGTGCTATTGTTCTCAGCTTGGGGGGATCGTCGCTTGTAATTAGTCAGCGATTGGAATGCACGCCAGACTGATTTTGAGTCATTCGCGCTAAACTGTTTTTCCAACTTTGCTGCATAGATCCTCTTTGCAATGTTAATTTCTTTAGTCAGCTGGTTTCTAGCTCGATTATACAGGGCCCTGTCCCCGCTCTGATATGCGTCTTCCTTAGCTTGGCGAAGCTGCTTAAGTTTAGCAGTGAACCACGGCTTGTTGTTGTTGAATGTCCGAAATGATTTTGTTGGTACACAAACCTCTTCACAGAAACTGATATAGGATGTGACAGTGTCCGTGTATTCATCCAGGCTGCCAGCTGAATTTTCAAAGACACTCCAGTCTGTGCAGTCTAAACAGCTTTGAAGTTCCATCTTTGCTTCATTGGTCCACTTTTTGACTGTTTTCACTGGAGGCTTCGCACATTTAAGTTCTTGCTTGTACGTCGGTATTAAGTGAATTAAGCAGTGATCAGATGAGCCCAGGGCTGCACGAGGTATAGCACGGTATGCGTTTTTTACCGTAGTGTAGCAGTGGTCTGAAGTATTATTTTCCCTGGTAGGACAGTCGATGTGCTGTTTGTATTTAGGGAGTTCGTGGTTGAGTTTAGCTTTGTTAAAGTCCCCGAGAATAATGAGGGGTGAGTCAGGGTGTTTTTTTTCAATTTCGTTGACTTGTTCGGCGAGCGTTAGCAATGCGGCGTTCGTGTTAGCTTGCGGTGTAATATAGACTCCAGCCAGTATAAACGATGCAAACTCACGTGGCGAGTAAAATGGTTTACAGTTCAAAAACAGCGACTCCAAATGCGGGCTGCAGTGTGTGCTGAGCACCGTGACGTCCGTACACCATTTTTCGTTTATATGGAGGCATATCCCGCCGCCCTTCGTTTTCCCCGATGATTCCATGTCGCGGTCCGCTCGATGAATGTTGAAGCCGGGAAGCGTGACGGCGCCATCGGGTACAGCGTCGCAAAGCCAGGTCTCCGTGAAGCACATGGCCGCGGAACCTCCGAAGTCTTTACTGGTCTTTAACAGAAGATGAAGCTTGTCCATTTTGTTGGGTAAGGAGCGTACATTTGCGAGGTGGATCGACGGGAACGCCAATCGGTGTCCTCTCTTGCGGAGTTACACCTGTATGCCGGCTCGTTTTCCTCTGTGGCGCCGCTTCCGCATCCATGCGCCGAAAACCGCGGACGCCGCTCCGGTGAGTAACTCGGGGAAAAAACTGAGCGGATTTTCGAAAGTTGGTGACAGAAAGTCCGGAGTAGCCTCCTTGATGGTTAGCAGGTCTCCCCTTGTGTAAGTGAGTCGTGTAAGGTCTCCAAAGACGGACGAAAAACACAAAAACAAAGACAATACTAGAGAGCGCGTTACCGAGGCGATCATACAATATATATATACATACATACATACATATACGTGTGTATATATATATATATATATATATATATATATATGTATGTATATATATATATATACATGTGTATATATACATATATGTATATATATATATATATATATATATATATACATGTATATATATACATATATATATATATATACATATATATATATATATATATATATATATATATATATATATATATATATATATATATATATATATATATATATATATAAAATATCGGGTGCAATGCGAGCTGGGCGTTAGCCGAAGGCGGGGACCTTTGCAATCCGATCCCCGGCAACAGAAGCTGACTCAAGGGACGTGGAATGTCACCTCTCTGGCAGGAGGAGCCCGTGCTGGTGTGAGGTCGAGAAGCCTCCACGCACAGCTTGGGCTCTGGTACCAGTCCTCTCGAGAGGGGTTGGACTCTCTTCCACTCTGGAGTTGCCCACGGTGAGAGGCGCCGTGCAGGTGTGGGTATACTTATTGCTCCGCGGCTCGGCGTCTGTACGTTGGGGTTCACCCCGCTGGACGAGAGGGTAGCCTCCCTCCGCCTTCGGGTGGGGGGACGGGTCCTGACTGTTGTTTTGCTTATGCACCAAACACCAGTTAAGAGTACCCACCCTTGTTGGAGCCCTTGGAGGGGGTGCTGGCGACTTCTGCTGGGGGACTTCAATGCTCATGTGGGCAATGACAGTGAGACTTGGAAGGGCGTGATTTGGAGGAACGGCCCCCCGATCAGAACCCGAGCGGTGTTCTGTTATTGGACTTCTGTGCTCGTCACGGATTGTCCATAACGAACACCATGTTCAAGCATAAGGGTGTCCACACGTGCACTTGGCACCAGGACACCCTAGGTAGCAGTTC
>NC_084540.1:5830000-5915000 GCF_024500275.1 Phycodurus eques | reverse complement strand
AAATATATTCTGCATCTTCACTGTGTATTGTATGACAAACAATGATGTCCCAGTCTTTTTCCCTCAGTACGTCTATTAATATGCGCTCTTGCGTATCCTTTAAAATGCCAGCGGAAAGGTAGGCTGCGGTCAAGTCATTAGCCGCAATGTAATGCTTGTCAAGATATATTATTGTCTCAAAAGTAACTGTAATTTAATTGCTTTCCCGGGGTACAGTCACACGTATCTTTGCTCGTTACTTAAGAGTACCGGCATCACTGTTAGCAAGTCCTTTGAAATGCTTGAAGGTAGAAAGGCAGATTAAAAAAATTAGAAAGTAATAACTGGGCATCCTTCATCAAAGGAACTACATTAAATTTGATAAAATTTGCATGATTGGAGCAAAGGACGGAATCTAAAAGCTGGCTAAACAGTACATTATTAAAAGCTTAAACAGAAGTGTACCTCCGTCTTTAAGCACTTGATGGTGGTAGAGAACTAAAGTCAGAACGATAAACCTGCATCCAAGCCACAAAGAGGAATGTGCACAAGCGCTAAGCTGTTTATGCACTGAAAAGACAATAGAAAATAGGTTATGCATGTGCCTTTTGACAGAACATTTTTATTTCATGTACCCAACTCAATACATAAAAAGTGATCCATTAATACTTAGCGTGAGCTACATAAATCAGTCGTTTATTTATTTTCTACCCTTTTAGTTTCGTAGGTGAGCTAGAGTTTCAGCCTGTGCCTTTTGACTGCCGAACATGCATGTTTTGGAGATGTTGTTGCTAGTGGAGTATCCGGAGAAACAACCAACAACAACAAAAACAACACAACATGTAAAATTATACATTACAAGTACAGTATTATTGCATGTGTCACAGTCAGTGTACATTCACAAAACATCTTCCCAATACATACACAATTCTTTTCGGCTCAAAATAAGTGTAAGTGTTACCTAAGTAAAATGGGTTTTTGTATATAATACAGCGGAATGCCTTTTTACATGTTTAGAAAAGACAGATATTAAACAAGCCTGACAAACTCAATTTATGTGTGGATGTTTAAAAACCAGGGGCCTCATGTACAAAGACTTGCGTGGATTTCTTACTGAAACATGGCGAACACTCAAATCCAGAAAACATCGTACGCACAAAAATATCCTCTTTTTATCAGTCTGCAGGTGTGCTGCAGCAGCCGGTAGTTGGAGTGTAATTGCGTCGGAGATGCTGAGGATGCCGGAGGAGACGCCAGGGACGGTGGACGAATCTCCCGAACATGTAGCGCGTGGCTGCAACTGCACTGATAAAAAGAGTCGTTTGAATTTACTTAATTTGAACGTCAGTTCCACGTGATTGAAATGTGTTAAAATGACATAATTTAGACCCTCTTCTCCGAATAAAATATGTATATTTAAATATGTCATTTTAACACATTTTAATCATGTGCAACCAATGTACATGTTCAAATTAAGTACTTTCAAAGGACTCTTTTTTTCATTGCATGTGTTGGAGTCACAGGAGGCGATTGTGAGGGCAATGGGCGGCATAAATGATCACCTTGATCAATTAATAGGTGTCTTCACAAATATCAGTGATTCATTAAATCCACTGGTTAACAAATGAATTCTGAGTCATTGTCTCTATTACATTGTTGAAGTAAAATGTTTCCGGGCATTAATTGTTCATCACTGCTAATTGTTCATGTGTCTCTGATGTGCAGATTTATGATAACAGTTTCCCAGCATCTCCTCTAAGTGTCGCCAAAGCACCAACAGCTGCAGAAACGTGCGTACGTCAGCCATGAAGTTGGCGTGAGGCACCATACATTTCACTCTTGATACATTTGAACTTTGCCGTTGAAAAAGAACGCATGTCACGTTTTTGTGCGTACGCACCTTTTGTACATGAGGACCCAAACGAGCATGACAAAGGGAAGTATAGAGCGACTAAAACATCTATGAGCATAACTAATTAGTCCTAGTTAAAGCATAATATAAAACACACAGACACTTAGGTGTCTGTGTGTTTTATATTGCACTTTATTTTTTACTTTGGACAAAAATCACCATTACCCCTAAAATGTTTGACACACTTTTAAATCATGTAGCACAAATAATTTTTGTCTAAAAGATGCTTTTCAGCTTTGCTGAAAAAAAAAATTAAAAATCACCTTCATTCCTCATACTTCATTGCTCCATCAAAGCCATTATATGTGAAGGGTTCCAGCACAGCGCTGCAGGTCTCTTGAGCAAGGCAGCCCATCCGGTTGTATTCACAGCTTTCTTCACTACCTGGACTGAAGTATACCCCATCAGCAGAGTGAATGGAAGGTTCCTCATCAAAATAGTTATGGGGTTGCAGCAAGACCCCACCACCATTGCCCACAGTTACGGTGTTGGGGATATCCTCGGCATGAGGGATGTGGAGGAATCCAGTGGTCACCCAGGCAACCAGATCCTATAATAAACATTCAAACAAGTTGGCAGATATGCACAGCTAACAACAGCCACGCTGCATGCTCATTGGTGTGCATTTCAATCAATATTTGAGGATTCAAAAACAACGTACCTCATCTTCAATGTTTTCATTGTCTTTGATGTACATGCTGAAGTCAACTGCTGGGTTCCAAATATTGTTTTGATTATACAAACTGCTGCTGGTCCGCTCTAAGTCCTTATACTTAGTAATGGCAACCTTATACCTGCTCACACAAGCAGAAGAGGAACCAGTGGGGAAAGAAATGGGAAAGACAGTCTGTATCTCTGGCAAAGAGCAAATCTACAAATGTAATGCAAAACAAAAACAATATCAAAAATTTTTAAGTTTGATAGATGGCATATTTTCAGAAGTAGTGAATAGAAATTGTCACAAAAATGTGATCACACACCTTATAATTGATTATTTTCTTTTCTTAAAGTACATTATTTTCACATTATAAATTTAAAGAGTTTATTGAACCTCTTTGGTCTCACCTGGCCCAGGACATGGCTCTCTCCTCTGTCTCACTCTCTGGGAGATGGTCTCCAGTGAAGCTTATTACTTGGAGTCTATAGGAACGCTGATGACCCCATGCGTTGGTTTTGTTGCTTGCAATGTGGAGGTAGCGAGGAGTTTTGGTGCCATGACGCAGAGCTGCCTCCTGCAAACGTGGTCCCATCAGTCCATCAGACATGATCAAATCTGTTTTGGTTAAAGTACTACAGTTGACAAGATTATTGTTTTTTGGAAATTGTTCCGAAGTGTATGAATAATTGTATTTAATAAACATACAACATTTATCAGCAATCTACAAATGTTTTTAATTTGTCCCAAAACTGTGTAAGGCCTATATCTAATACTGTATTATGGTTTTACTCTGTAAGGTCTTAAGTGTAGTCCATCCCTGGAATCATCTCATTTATGAAGATAAAGGTTTACCTGTTCTGTTTTAAGTTGCTTCTCCACCAGCTGCGGAACCATAGCATAGCGATCGGGCATCCATGGTAATGTCACATTCACAAACTCCATATCTTTGGTCTGGAACACATTCTTGACTCCTGGAGCAATATAAATTCAAAATTAAAAACAAACAAAAACTATTTGTCATCATGAAAGCGCAACATGAGAAATGTGAACAAAGTATTTCAGTTTTCTCACTGACTCACTCACTGGTCTCCAACTTGAGCCCTCTTATGTAACCAGGTATTTTAATTATTCAATCCTGTTTTTCGTCCCTGTTAATGATGCCGCCGAGAACAGCAGTACATGGCACCTGTATAGACAGTCTTTGGGAAATACAATAGCCAGTGCATGTTGGTTCTCGAGTTCAGCCTACAGTTCAGATGGCCACCCAAGCATTTCTACACATGAACACATGTGAACCTACTGCTTGGGCTCCTGGAATAAGATGTATGTTAAATACAGTACACTTCTTCTGCATATAATTATATTACATGTAAATGAAGATAGGTAATGATATGGTAGTGAGGGAGTAATGATGTACACTTTGCTTAAGAAGCATTACGAACATAAACGCTACTATAGTGATAGACTGACGTACCAATGCATCCCAGGCTGAACACTTGCACATGAGCATATTTATACAGACTGACTACCAGATGTCTACTTTGTTTGTGTAAAACTAAAATTTCCCCATTGTGGAAAAAATAAACTACTAAATGTTGGCAGAGAAGGTTTATTGACAGTAGACCTCCACCTTGTGGTGTCGCCAATTTTTCGTGGCTCTGTGGCTGGTACGGCTAGGATGACTTTGTTAAGCCATTCTGCAGTGAATTGGGCTATTAAAATATAATTGAACTAGTTTCAGTGGAGGTCGCATGGAGCACTAATGGTCAGCAGAGTCTACCTCACAATAAAATAGGTTTGAGTTTGAATTCCTATCCCATTCCCAAATCAGGCATGTTAGGTAACTTGAAGTCTCTAAATTGCCCATAGGTGTGAATGTACTGTATATGGTTGTTTATATGTACCCTGCAATTGGCTGACAACCAGTCCAAGGTGTACCCCGACTCTCGCCCAAAATCAGCTTCAATAGGCTCCAGATCACGTGCCACCCAAATGCGCGCAAATGCTATAGAAAATGGATGGGTGGAAAATTTCTGTTGAACTGAATAGAATTAAACTCATGGGCAGAATTCCAGTGTCATGAAAAAGTATTTAGCGTACCGCTTCTCAAATTCTTATTTTTTTGCATAGTTTCCCCCCTTTAATATTTAAGATAATCAAACAAATGTAAATATCAGGCAAAGATAACCCAAGTAAACATGAAAGGCAATTTCTAAATGATGATTTTATTTTAAAAAAATAAAATAAAATACTATTCAAAGCTATCTGGCTCTGTGTGAAAAAGTAATTGACTCCCTTGTTAATTTATTAATTAACTGTGGCTAGTCATTTGTTTTTGGTTAATTTTCACTGACCACACATAAGCCTGGTTACCTCCAGACCTGTTCAATAAAGAAATCACTTAAATAGCACCTGTCTGACAAAATTAAGTCAGACAAAAGATCACAAAAAGCTGCTACAAAATGCATCCAAAGAAATTCAAGATCAGATGGGAAATTAAGTAATTGACCTCCAGTATTTCAGTCTGGAAAGGTTTACAAAACAATTTCTAAAGGTTTAGGAGTCCAGCAAACCATGGTAAGAGGCAATATCCACTAATGGAGAAAACATGGAGCAGTGGTGAACCTTCCCAGGAGTTGTCAGCCAACAAAAATTACCCCAAGAACTCAGATGATGACTCATCCCGGATGTAACAAAGGAACCCACGGCATGATCTAAAGAACTGCAGGCCTCCCTTCCCTCAGTGAAGGTCAGTGTTCATGACTCAACAATAAGGAAGAGACTGGGTAAAAATGGCTCCCATGGCAGAGTTCCAAGGTGAAAACCACCGCTGACCAAAAAGAAGGTTAGAGGAAAACAAACTGTTATTATGAAAACTACCAAAGGTTTCAACCTTTTTCCCCGTGACACTGAACGTGAGTAACCAACAACAGCAAGAGCCAGATGCTCAGTACGTTTGACATCCACCACACATGTCCGCGAATCTCAGAATCTGCCTGTGTCCCAATCAAGTTCACCACTGGTTTGCCTACTGTGCCGGACTTAGACATGGTCCCAGCAGGTGTAAATTTACACTGAGTTTCTGCCACCAAATTGTGACTTCGCTGAGCGCATGCCAAAGGACACACTCTTGCTGCGCCGACACGCTCAGCTTGTCACAGACCAGTCTGCCGAATTAGCAAACATGCACAGCGAGCCTTGTGCTTGCATGAAAATCAAGATACGCCAGTAATTGGAGCCTTCCGCAGATGCCTTATCTATGAATATAGAGCCGCTTGCGTTGAGGTGAAAATAAAACTTGTAACTGCAGTATAGGAATTTGGAAGGCCCCAAGTATTCATATGTATCTCATGTATTAAGTATTCATACCCCTTGAACATTTTCACATTTTGTGACCCTGCAATCACAAACTTGAATCTATTTTGTTGACATTTTATGTGATGGAACGAAACAAAGTAGCACATAATTGTGAAGTGGAGTGAAAACGATCTTCGGTTTTCAAAATGTTATGCGAAATAGATTTACAGCTGTAATTGCAGCCAAATGTGCCTCTACAAAGTATTGATGCTTTGAATACAAAAATGCACACCACATTTTTCAGATTTGTATTTGCTTAAATTTTTTAAAACTATGTATCCTTTCTGTTCCACTTCACAATTACTGTATGTGCTACTTTGTATTGGTCGATCACATAAAATCTCAATGACAAAAAAAACCCAAAATATTTAAATTTGTGCTTGCAAAGTGGCAAAATGTGAAAAAGTTGAAGGGGTAAGAAGACTTTTTCATGGTCCCCAATAACTAAATATGCTCCTGATTAAACTGAATTGATTTTCATTGAATTGCTTGTTTCCACGCTGGCACGGTAGCCGACTGGTTAGCACATCCGCCTCACAGTTCTGGGGACCGGGGTTCAAATCCGGGACCCGCCTGTGCGGACTTTGCATGTTCTCCTCGTGCCTGGGTGGGCACTCAGGTTTCCTCCCACATCCCAAAAACATGCATGGTAGGTTGATTGAGGACTATAAATTGCCCGTAGGTGTGAATATGAGTGCAAATGGTTGTTTGTTTCTATGTGCCCTGCGATTGGCTGCCGACCAGTTCAGGGTGTACCCCGCCTCCTGCCTGAAGATAGCTGGGATAGGCTCCAGCAGCCTGCGACCCTAGTGAGGATAAGCGGTAAAGAAAATGGATGGATGGATGCTTGTTTCCACAGTGGACCAGCTCTACACCCTCAGCAGGGTCCTCAAGGGTGCATGGGAGTTTGCCCAACCAGTCTCCATGTGATTTGTGGACTTGGATAAGGCATTCGACTGTGTTCCTTGGGGAGTCGTGTGGGGGGTGCTCTGGGAGTATGGGGTACTGGAGTCCCTGATAAAGGCTGCTCGGTTCGTGTACGACCAGTGTCAGGTTTTGGTCTGCATTGCCGGCAGTAAGTCAGTTTTGTTTCCAGAGAGAGTTGGACTCCACCAAGGCTGCCCTTTCTGTCCATTACCTTTATGGACAGAATTCCAAGGTGCAGCCGGGGTGTTTAGGTGGTCCGGTTTGATGACATCAGTGTCACATTGCTGCTTTTTGCAGATGATGTGGTTCTGATGGCTTCATCAAGCCGTGATCTCAAACTATCGCTGGAACGGTTCTCAGCAGAGTATGAAGCGGCTGGGATGAATCAGCACCTCCAAATCAGAGGCCCTGGTCCTCAGTCGGAAAAGGTTGGAGTGCCCTTTCCAGGTCAGGGAGGATATCCTGCCCCAAGTGGAGGAGTTCAAGTATCTCAGGGTCTTGTTCCCAAGTGAGGGAAGAATGGAGCGGGAGATCGACAGTCAGATCGGTGCAGCAGCTGTCATGATGCGGACTCTGTGTCGATCTGTCGTGGTGAAGAAGGAGCTGAGCCTAAAGGCAAAGCTCTCGATTTACCGGTCGATCTACGTTCCTACCCTCACCTATGGTCATGAGCTGTGGGTCGTGACCGAATGAACAAGATCGCGGATACAAGCGGCCGAAATTAGTTTCTTCTGCAGGGTGTCTGGGCTCTTCCTTAGAGATAGCGTGGGAAACTCAGTTATCTGGGAGAGGTTCAGAGTCGAGTCATTGTTCTTCCGCATCAAGAGGAGCTAGATGAAGTGGCTCGGGTATCTGGTTATTATGCCTCCTGGACGCCTCCCTTGTGAGGTGTTCCGGGCACGTGCCAACGAGAAGAGGCCCCGGGGACGACCCAGGACACGCTGGAGAGACTACGTCTCGCGGCTAGCCTGGGAACGCCTCGGGATCACCCCTGAATAGCTTGACGAAGCGGCTGGGGAGAGGGAAGTCTTGGCTTCCCTGCTTAAGCTGCTGCCCCTGCGACCTGACCTCAAATAAGCGGAGGAAAATGAAATGGATGGATGGTAGTGATCGACAGATTATGGCCCTGGCCGATTGTCGGGCCCATATTTGGCATTTTAGCGCATATTGGCATCTGCCTTTTTTTTTTATCCGACGGACGATAATTTAATACTGGGTTATTTTGGCTCTGATGTAGCCGCAGCGAGCCTCTCTGTCTGTGACGTCTCTCTCCAGCATCGTCATGCCCACAGCATCACCTGATTGGTTTCCCTTGCACAGCCACTGGATGGGTAACAGCCAATCAGCACGCAGTAAAAGCCGGGCAATGCATGCACAATGCCCTCAGTCTCACACACACGGACGGAGTAGAGAAGGTTTTACCAAATAGAGACAGTCCAGGGAGCAAATATATGTTATTATATACTTGTAGTTTCAAAGGTAAGTTAAGGCAGCAGACTCTACATGAATTGTAATAAATCTCTTGTACTTGTAACATTACTACTTACTACGCAGCAGCTCTGCTCGCTTGCAGTCCCTGCAGATGTGCCTCTTAGTGTTAACCACGTGAATTTGCTGAGAGTAAATGTTACACTTTCAATCATGTAAAGCACAATGATGTTGCTTTGTGTATTAAATGCACTGTATAAATAAATTGCCAGTGCCTTGCCTTGAGCTAACCCCTGCTAGTAGATAATGGGGGAAGAGGTTAGCTGGCAGGCTAACACTAGCTAGATGCTAATTTGCAACGTCAACCACATTAGTGGTTCCGGAGAGAGGTTTAACCACTTTTGAAACATGGTTGCCGATAACATTGATAGGGAAAAAATAAAAATAAATAAAACTAATACATGTTTATGTGTGTGTGAGTGAGAGAGGGAGAGTAAAATTATGCTATTTACAATTGGTATGGAAAGATTTCAGACCCCCTTAAATTTTTCACTCTTTGTTATATTGCATCGGTTGCTAAAATAATTTAATTTTTTTTTTTGAATTTTTTCCCTCATTAATGTACACAAAGCACCCCATATTGTTGACATTTTTGCTGATTTATTAAAAAAGAACAATGTAAATATCACACAGCCATAAGTATTCAGACCCTTTGCTCAGTATTTAGTAGAAGCACCCTTTTTAGCTAATACAGCCATGTGTCTTTTGGGGACTGATGCAACAAGTTTTTCGCACCTGGATTTGGGGATCCTCTGCCATTCCTTGCAGATCCTCTCCAGTTCTGCCAGGTTGGATGGTGAACGTTGGTGGACAGCCATTTTCAGGTGTCTCCAGAGATGCGCAATAGGGTTTAAGTCAGGGCTCTGACTGGGCCATTCAAGAACAGTCACGGAGTTCTTCTGAAGCCACTCCTTTGTTATTTTAGCTGTGTGCTTAGGGTGATTGTCTTGTTGGAAGGTGAACCTTCTGCCCAGTTTGAGGTCCTGAGCACTCTGGAGAAGGTTTTCATTCAGGATATCCTTATACTTGGCCGTATTAATCTTTCCTTTGATTGCAACCAGTCGTCCTGTCCCTGCAGCTGAAAAACACGCCCACAGCATGATGCTGCCACCAGCATGCTTGACTGCTGGGACTGTATTGGACAGGTGATGAGCAGTGCCTGGTTTTCTCTGACATACCACTTAGAATTAAGTCCAAAATGTTCTATCTTGGTCTCATCAGACCAGAGAATCTTATTTCTCACCAGCTTGGAGTCTTTCAGGTGTTTTTTAGCAAACTCCATGCGGGCTTTAATGTGTCTTGCACTGAGGAGAGGCTTCCCTCGGCCCACTCTGCCATAAAGCCCCAACTGGTGGAGGGCTGATTGACTTTCTAGAACTTTCTCCCATCTCCCAACTGCATCTCTGGAGCTCAGTCACAGTGATCTTTGGGTTCTTCTTTACCTCTCTCACCAAGGCTCTTCTCATCCAATTGCTCAGTTTGGCCGGTCGGCCAGCTCTAGGAAGGGTTCTGGTTGTCTCAAACGTCTTCCATTTAAGGATTATGGAGGCCACTGTGCTCTTAGGAACCCTAAGTGCAGCAGAAACTTTGGCCAGATCTGTGCCTTGCCACAATTCTGTCGCTGACCTCTTCAGGCAGTTCCTTTGACCTCATGATTCTCATTTGCTCTGACATGCACTGTGAGTTGTAAGGTCTTATGTACACAGGTGTGTGGCTTTACTAATCAAGTCCAATCAGTATAATCAAACACAGCTGGACTCCACTGTAGGTGTATAACCATCTCAAGGATGATCAGAAGAAATGGAAAGCACCCGAGTTAAATATATGAGTGTCACAGCAAATGGTCTGAATACTTATGGCTGTGTGATATTTCAGTTTTTCTTTTTTAATAAATCTGCAAAAATTTCAACAATTCATTTTTTTCTGTCAAAATGGGGTGCTGTGTGTACATTAATGAGGGAAAAAATTAACTTAAATTATTTTAGAAAATGGCTGCAATATAACAAAGAGTGAATAATTTAAGGTCGTCTGAATACTTGCCGTACCCACTGTATCTAAATTTGCTGCTGACCCTTGGAACTCCCTGCACTTTCTTGTTTTTGAACTTCAAACAAAATAATAATAACCATTATTATTATTATTATTTACGGAAGCGTATTGCATTCACTTGGATAAAAAAATTAGGCGGGGGCTTTGTTTTTTGAATATTTTTTTTCTTTTTTCTGAGTATTTCTTTTTGTTTTTGTGGCTACTAATTTTTCCCTGTTTTCTGAGTACTTCTGGGGGCGGCTTTGTTTTTTTGAATATTTTTCTTCAGTTTTTCTGAGTAATTTCCCCCCATGTTTTTCTGACTATTTTTTCTGTTTATCTGACAACGTTTTTTCCACCTGTTTTTCTGACTAATTTTTCTGAGTTATCGGGACAGGGAACTAAAACGAGAAGCTGCAAACTGCAAGTGACTCTTTGCGGACTCACTAATGGCGGATTACTGCTCTCACACCTTCAACCTGCCCATACACGTTTACCTTACCGGTTCAATTAAGGTAAGTCACATAATTAGTAACACATATTGTATCCATCCATCCATACATCCATTTTCTGAGCCGCTTATCCTCACAAGGGTCGCGGGAGTGCTGGAGCCTATTCCAGCTATCTTTGGGCAGGAGGCGGGGTACACCCTGAACTGGTTGCCAGCAAATCGCAGGGCACACATAAACAAACAACCCTTCGCATACACATTCACACCTACGGGCAATTTAGAGTCATCAATTAACCTACTATGCATGTTTTTGAGAAGTTGGAGGAAACCGGAGTGCCTGGAGAAAACCCACGCAGGCACGGGAAGAACATGCAAACTCCACATAGGCGGGGCCGTGATTTGAACCCCAGTCCTCAGAACTGTGAGGCAGACGCTCTAACCAGCATGCCCACACACATTGTATGATACTCTGAATTAGTTTTGTGTTAGACTGCATAATATCCTTCTAATGTAAGCCGATATTTACTATATGGATTTATGTAGCAAGTAAGTAATAGACAAACTCAAATGTCTCATCGGCATGATTTCAGGAAGGTAACAGTTCCTGTATGTTTCGCTGATGCTTTTCATTGCTCATCCTTGACTTGACACAAGTACAAAGAGCTTTTCGTCATAACGTAAGTATACACACTTGTTCTTTTCCTTTCGGCTTGTCCCTTTAGGAGTCGCCTCAGCGTGTCATCCTTTTCCATGTAAGCCTATCTACTGCATCCTCCTCTCGAACACCAACTGGCCTCATGTCTTCCCTCACAACATCCATCAACCTTCTCTTTGGTCTTCCTCTAGCTCTCTTGCCTGGCAGCTCCATCCTCATCATCTTTCTACCAATATACTCATTATTTCTCCTCTGGACGTGTCCAAACCATCAAAGTCTGCTCTCTCTAACTTTGTCTCCAAAACATCAAACCTTGGCTGTCCCTCCGATGAGCTCATTTTTAATTTTATCCAACCTGGTCACTCCAAGAGCGAACCGCTACATCTTCATTTCCGCCACCTCCAGCTCTGCTTCCTGTTGTCTCTTCAGTGCCACTGTCTCTCATCCGTACATCATGGCTGGCATCACCACTGTTTTATAAACTTTGCCCTTCATCCTAGCAAAGACTCTTCTGTTACATAACACACCTGACACCTCCACCCGTTCCAATCTGCTTGGACCCGTTTCTTAATTTTCTGACCACACTCACCATTGCTCTGGACGGTTGACCCCAAGTATTTAAAGTCCTCCACCCTTGCTATCTCTTCTCCCTGTAGCCTCACTCTTCCCCCACCATCCCTCTCATTCATGCACATATATTCTGTCTTATTTCGGCTAATCTTCATTCCTCTGCTTTCCAGTGCATGCTTCCATCTTTCTAACTGTTCCTCCAGCTGCTCCGTGCTTTCACTGCAGATCACAATGTCATCAGCAAACATCATGGTCCACGGGGATTCCAGTATAACCTCATCTGTCAGCCTATCCATCACCACTGCAAACAGGAAGGGGCTCAGGGCTGATCCCTGATGCAGTCCCACGTCCACCTTAAATTCTTCTGTCACACCTACAGCACACCTCACCTGTCCTGTATTATTCTAACATACTTCTCTTCCACTCCAGACCTCCGCATGCAGTACCACAGTTCCTCTCTGGGTACTCTGTCATAGGCTTTCTCTAGATCTACAAAGACACAATGTAGCTCCTTCTGACCTTCTCTGTACTTTTCCATCAACATCCTCAAGGCAAATAATGCATCTGTGGTACTCTTTCTAGGCATGAAACCATACTGTTGCTCGCAAATACTCACTTCTGGCCTGAGTCTAGCCTCCACTACTCTTTCCCATAACTTCATTGTGTGGAACTGTATTCCTCTCTAGTTCCCACAGCTCTGCAAATCACCCTTCTTCTTAAAAATGGGCACCAGCACACTTTTCCGCCATTCCTCAGGCATCTTCTCACGCACTAGAATTCGATTGAACAAGCTGGTCAAAAGCTCCACAGCCACCTCTCCTAGATGCTTCCATACGTCCACAGGAATGTCATCAAGACCAACTGCCTTTCCATTTTTCATCCTCTTTAATGCCTTTCTAGCTTCCCCCTTACTAATCATTCTCACTTCCTGGTCCACCACACTTGCCTCTTCTACTCTCCCTTCTCTCTCATTTTCCCCATTCATCAACTCCTCAAAGTATTCTTTCCATCTATCGAGCACACTACTGGCACCAGTCAACATATTTCCATCTCTATCCTTAATCACCCTAACCTGCTGCATATCCTTCCCATCTCTATCCCTCTGTCTGGCCAACCTGTATAGACCTTTTTCTCCTTCTTTAGTGTCCAATCTGGCATACATGTCATCATATGCCTCTTGTTTGGCCTTTGCCACCGCTACCTTTACCCTATGTCGTATCTCAATGTATTCCTTTCGCCTCTCCTCGGTCCTCTCAGTGTCCCACTTCTTCTTAGATAACCTTTTTCCTTGTATGATTTCCTGTATTGTGAGGTTCCACCACCAAGTCTCCTTCTCTCCTTTCCTGCCAGAAGATACACCAAGTACTCTCCTGCCTGCCTCTCTGATCACCTTGGTTGTAGTGGAATTTACATACATACAGGTTTTGGAGAAACATATGCTGCCATCCAAGCAACATCTTTTTCATGGACACTCCTGCTTATTTCAGCAAGACAATGCCAAACCACATTCTCCACGTGTTACAACAGCATGGGTTCGTAGTAAAAGAGTGCGGGTACTAGACTGGCCTGACTGCAGTCCAGACCTGTCTCCCATTGAAAATGCGTGGCGTATTATGAAGCGTAAAATATGACCAAGGAGACCCCGGACTGTTGAACAACTGAAGCTGTTCATAAAGCAAGAATGAGAATGAATTCCACCTACAAAGCTTCAACAATTAGTGTCCTCAGTTCCCAAACGTTTGTTGAATGTTGTTAAAAGAAAAGGTGATGTAACACAGTGGTAAACATGACCCTTTCCCATCTTTTTTGGAACGTGTTGCAGCCATAAAATTCTAAATTAATGATTATTTGCTAAAAACAATCATGTTTATCAGTTTGAACATTAAATATCTTGTCTTGTATTGTATTCAATTAAATATAGGTTGAACATGATTTACAAATCATTGTATTCTGTTTTTATTTATGTTTAACACAACGCCCCAAAAATCTGGATTGTGTAAAGCCTAATATATATATATATATATATATATATATATATATATATATATATACGATCACTGATCAGCGAGTTTAAAAAAACGATAACCGATCACCGATCCGATCACAAGATGGCGCTTTGGACTGCATAATATCCTTCTAATGTAAGCCTATATTTACTATATGGATTTATGTAGCAAGTAAGTTGAGTGTTTAACATGGGGCATGGAAGCAAGTATACAAAACAGAATGTTGCCAGTAGACTATTTGAATATTATTAACAACAACAATACTAATAAAAGCCTTCTGCACTATTAGAGTGCAGTAATCTTGTTGTTCATGATTAACCAGTGAAGGCCTTCTTCACAAAAGGACACAACACCAATCAGTTTTGATCGTGATTTGAGTGAGAACTTTAAAATGTCTGATGACAGGTTGACTTTCAAATGATTACACATTTACTGCAGATGATGCCTTTTTCCTACATTTTTTCATTGCCAGCATTGCAATGGCTCTATCCTCAACCCCTGGCCGCCCACATGATGATGGTCTGTCAGTATTTCTACGCAACACAGGTGTTCATGAGGAGAGCATTCAGAAAATGAAGCAAGATCACAGTCACAGGGAATTTGTTCCTGCTCGTATATATTAATTTTAAAATTATTTTCTCAACTATATTTTACATTCAAATGAATTTATGATTATACTTTTACCTATACATTTTAGACCAGGGGTGTCAACCATACAGCCCGCGGGCCAAAACTTGACTGCTGGGGGTCTACAATTGGGCCTGTAGAGGTAATTTTTCAATGAAAAAATTCAGAAGACATTGTGGGGAGGAAGTATAATTTTTAGAATGACTATGGTCATATAAAAAAAAGGAGTGGTAATAATGCCTAGGTTTTCATTCGTTGATTTAATTTTAAACTTAAATACTACACTGTATTTTTCAGTTCCAAATTCCTGTGACTTATAGATTTGTGCCTTAAAGTACAATCACTGTGACCAGTTATTATGCCGACATGTAGATGACAAACTGAAGCAAAATGATGTATTTGAAGTATTCGATACCATCAAATTAAGACTTGATTCTTCACATTTTTGCAGGATAAAGAAATTTTCAACAAATTAATCAAATTTGATCATTTAGATGCAATGTCTGCATCATGGTCATGCAGATAATTTACATGGTATAAGAACAGTTATATCAACACTTTCAATATACAGTATATCATGCTAAACTAACTGCAGGTGCAATGATTGACCAATCTGCATGTTATGCATCATTTCCTATTGTTGTTCAATAATGCAAAACCTTTTTTTTTTAAATTCGATTAATCGATGGGGTAATCGGAAGAATAATAGATTCTAAACATAATCAGTAGTTGCAGCGCTAAAACCTTTACACATTTTAACTTTGAAAAAGACTAATTTATCCATGCACAGCCTTGGGTAGACTCAGGTGCTGGTTGATGCTGTAGCAGGAAAAATCATATGTAAACTTGCAGAAAAAGTGAACCTCTTCAAACTGTTTCAAACTTTACTTTGTATCTTGAGTGAACAAGATTTTTCACATGTAGGGTCATCAGGTTCTCTCAGATATGGTCTGAGCATTCTCTATTAAGAAAATTAGCTGTAAACATTTTTTTTTCTTTTAACCTGTCCTGTTCAGCTGCATGGCCTTGCAGAATGGTGGATATGTATGCCTTTGTGCTGGAACAGTTTTGCTGTGCAACAGGAGAGTTTGAAATACTCCCTCAGCCAAGAGAAATGTGAAAACCCACCACCCACCCTATTACTATGGTTACCAGGTCCCGACTGGCAACCATTTACTTATTTAGCTGTAAACTTAAATGTCTGATGTTATATCAGCGCACTAACATTATTGCCAGCTTCAAAATCTGTTTTTATTGTCTTACAATGTCCATTGTGTTATCATCTGCATTAGGCATTTATATTTTTTTGTCCTGGAATTTAACACAGAAGTAAATAGTATTGGAGATAATATAGTTTGTTTCATAATGTTACTGATGTTTAAATTTTTGTTTGAGGGGGGGGGGGCTGTAGATTGACAGCTCGATAATTGGAGAAATAGATCATCATCTGCTTTGGCCTCTTACATTCCAGCCTATGGTGACAGGATTGCCACAAGTTATTTCTCAATGGAAAATCAGAGAAGAGGTAGACATGATACAAAAAGACTTTCCTTCTTCAAAAAACTTGCAAAGAAAATGGGCACAACAAGTAAAAAAGAGAACCTGTACAAAATGCTTGCTGCATCAGTCTGAAAAGAATATCCGACAACACAGAACCCAGCAGCATTTGGCCCAGGCCCAGCATTCCATTGTTCCCTTTTACACGGGCTACATCCGTCCTCTTTATGACTCTGCTACCTTTAAAGGCCTGATAATGTCAGGAAGCAACATGGCAGCCAGCCGGAAAAAGAATAACTTTACAGGCAGTGTAAAAGAGTTTGAGAAACATCGTCCAGGACCTGCTCTATTTGGAAGCTTCCCTGAGATGTTAACATTTTATTGAATTGAATTTAAATTGAACATAAGTAAAACTAAATTGTATTTATCTTTCACAATCAGACACTTGTGTTTTACGGCCACTGTTGTGCAGTGCACCAGCTCGTGGAATGTGTTAAAAACAAATGAACATACAGATAAATATTGTTACGCTTACTGGTATGCAGATTTATACAGAGTTGCAGTCTAACCCTTTTAAGAGCCCCAGGGTACTAACCCTGTAACCTGGCAACAAACGTTTCTGTCGAAAGCTGTGATGGACATGACAGAGAGTAATTCCCACGGTAGATAAAACAGATGTTGATAAATTCAATGTCAGATGAGCAGAGACGTTCCTTTCACAGTAATATGCAAAATGACAATACTTGTTCCTTTAACACGTAAATCGAGCAACATTTTGTAACGTTTGTGTATTGTAATAGCAAATGTAGAAAAGTGAGTTCATATTAATCGTGCAATAACTGATGATTACAGTGCAATGTAAAATGCATGGAACCTTTGCACCAGTAGAAGGTTTTACTGTTGTCTTTCTTTCATCATCAGGCCAAATATATACAGTATAATGCAGTTATTTTGGAGCAGTTGCCCCTGGGAGAGATCCTCACAAAGCCAAAAGGGAACAAGCTCATGGGAAACCAGGGACCCCTTTGTTATTTCAGCAAACTATTGTGGGTGGATAACCACTTGAGTCTTGACTATCTATTAGAAACATACCATGAGCTGTTACCGAACGCCTGATAATAAAAATCAGGCTGCAATTCTACAAACACTATATCATAAACATTGTAACGACTATATTTGCTCCAAATTTGGACAGAACATAAAAAGCACGACAACATTGTTTATCGACATGACTTTCTTTTTGTTGCCCATATAAGGCAACTCCAGACTCACCCAACACATCCAGATCCACCTTAAAGTTGATGAAGTGCGTGTGGATGTTCCCTAGGACATTTTCCGCGACCTGGTGGCCGTATTTCAAACTGCCGTCCACCAGATAAGATGACGAGATGTATCCTGTGGCGTGCACCTTGGCTTCGACGGCTCCACTTTGGTAGAAGATGAAATCCCACATGTAATCGTAGTTTCCTATCGCAGTGATTGTCCTGAACACCAAAGCGCTGTTCACCATACCTCCATAACTATTTCTAAAAAAGTCAGAAAAGTGCCTCCGCAGGGGCTGACCCAAGTTGTGCTCAAAGATACAGATTGAATTCCTGAATCTAACTGGTAATTTTACATCGATGTAGCGATATGTGTCAACGTAGGTGGCGTCATGGGGGCAATCGGTGCCACGGACCAGTTCATGTGCAAAACGGCCGATTCCGATGCTGGAGTCCAAAAACTTGGTGATCATCATCCCCGGCGTCACCGATCCGTACACAGACATGGCCTCCTGCACGCTCAGCTCATATGCAATCCTCTCTCCCTTAAAGCGCACGTCGAAGACCCGCATCCCAGTAAGGGAACTCAAGCCAAAAGCAAAGCTCCAGTCCAGATAGAGGACGTGGTTACCGCTGACGCTGAAGCGTTTTCCATCCGTGTAGTACTGCACGGGGCTCAGCTGTAGCGGCTTGTGCTTGGGCTTCAGAGAACCATAATCAACTGGCTCCTTGTAAATGATTCTTTGAACAGACCCCGCGGCATATTTCTGCTGAAGTTCTTCTACGGTGTCGAAATACTGACCGTTATACATGAGTTTCTCCACTTTCCATTCCGATTCATTGACGCTCCCGTGGTTGATGAGAACCTCGAAACCCACCGGGTGGATGTATACGCCACTCGAGTCCCTGAAAAAAGACACCCAGCTCGTTCTGTCGCCTGATCGCACGCCGCGGGGCATTTGCTCGAAATGGTGTAGCTCCTTGCCGGCACCGAAGCTCTCTTTCATGAGCTGCGGCAGCTTGGAGAACAGCTGTTGCTGCATAAACTTGAACAACAATTCATACTCCCCGATAGTAACCGTGCGCGCGTTGATAGGCAGCTCCGTCTTGTACCTTTTCTTGGTGACATCTTGGTGGTATGTGGGGTTAGGTAGAGGGCCCACTACGTACTCCTTAATGTGGCCCCTGGAACCGTAGAAGACCACCACGGTGGCTTCGCGCACTGGCTTGGAACCGACGCCGTCCAAGTAAGACAACACGTCCACTTTCCTGGGCAGGGAAAGCTCTATTAAGAACAAGAAGTTTTCCGAGGGCTTGGTGAGCTGCCTGGTTGATATATCCAAGTCCTTCTGTTTGAGCATGTACTGCTGGGCCTGCAAATACTCATCCCGAGTGAGATCAGCGAACACGCGGCTGCGCTCGTCGTGTTTGCTCCTCACTGGATGCGCACGCTGAGCTGAGCATTTGGGTGCCCTGCTAGAATATATGCATATCAGAATAATATTCAAAAGAAGAGAAACGAGGACAAAAAGAAATAGAGCCCATTTCACCAAGGAGTTCATCTTCTGGTCTCCAACTAGAGGCAGCGGTTGGAGGGAATCGGAAGTGCGCAAAGTCAAAGATTGAAAAGATTTGATGCGCCCTAGTGTTGTTACGTTCGCGAACGTTTCGTTCAGAAGAACGGATCTTTTTAGTGAACGAACTGAACCGAATCAGTTCATGAAATTATTCGTTCTTTCAGCTTGACCGCCGTGAGTCGAGCGAGTCGGGTGGGAGCGGAAACGGAACTGTTGAAGCGTTCTGTCACTCACTTCTGAATCTTCGGCGAATGACCAATGAGCAGCCAGGGAGGGACTTAAGTGAACTGAGTGATTTGTTCCGTGAACTGGTGTACTGAGGAATTTGAAGAACTGCAGAGTGATTCGTTCGTTGAACTTCTTCGTTTGTGATCCGCTAAGGAGCGATGTACGAGTACGATGAGTGATTCGTTTGCGCAAGGAACGACGTACTACGCAGTGAACGTACTCATGAGTGATTTTAACCAATTGTCCTGACGTCCTCGCACGCATAGCTTTGACTAGCAGCTTCAAGCTAACGGCTAATTATTGAGTCAGTCAAGCACACATATTTAAAATAAATGTAAATTAAGAATCAATGTAAATATGTACACATACATATAATTCCCTCTGTGTCTCTAATGTGATTATTAAAGCTTTTTATTTAATCCATCCAACCATCCATCCATTTTCTACCGCTTATTAGAGGTCAGGTCACGGGGGCAGTAGCTTTAGCAAGGACGCCGATACTTCCCTCTCCCCAGCCACTTCATCCAGCTCTTCCGGGGGATCCCGAGGCGTTCCCAGGCCAGCCGTAGAGAGACGAATCTCTCCAGCGTGTCCTGGGTCGTCCCCGGGGTCTCCTCCCGGTGGGACGTGCCCGGAACACCTCACCAGCACCAGGGAGGCGTCCGGGAGGTATCCGAATCAGATGCCCCAGCCACCTCATCTGGCTCCTCTCGATATGAAGGAGCAGCGGCTCTACTCTGAGATCCTCCCAGATGACCGAGCTTCTCACCCTATCTCTAAGGGAGAGCCCGGACACCCTGCGGAGGAAACTCATTTCGGCCACTTGTATCCTGGATTGACCCACAACTCGTGACCATAGGTGAGGGTAGGAACGTAGATCGACCGGTAAATCAAGAGCTTCGCCTTTCGGCTTAGCTCCTTCTTTACCACAACGGATCGATACAAAGTCCGCATCACTGCAGACGCTGCACCGATCTGCCTGTCATTCTTCCCTCACTCGTGAACAAGACCCCAAGATACTTGAACTCCTCCACTTGGGGCAGGATCTCATCCCCGACCTGGAGAGGGCACGCCACTCTTTTCCGACTGAGGACCATGGTCTCAGATTTGGAGGTGCTGATTCTCCTCCCAGCCGCTTCACACTCTGCTGCGAACTGCTCCAGTGAGAGATGGAGGTCACGGCTTGATGAAGCCAACAGAACCACATCATCAGCAAAAAACAGAGATTCAATACTGAGGCCACCAAACCAAGGGTGTAGAGCTGGTCCACTGTTCCACGGCCAGAGCGAAAACCACACTGCTCCTCCTGAATCTGAGATTCAACTTCCTGACGGACCCTGCTCTCCAGCACCCCTGAATAGACCTTACTAGGGAGGCTGAGGAGTGTGAGCCCCCTGTAGTTGGAAGACACCCTCCGGTCCCCCTTCTTAAAAAGGGGGACCACCACCCCAGTCTGCCAATCCAGACGCACTGTCCCCGATGTCCACGCAATGTTGTTGAGGCGTGTCAACCAGGACAGCCCTACAACATCCAGAGCCTTGAGGAACTCCGGGCGAATCTCATCCACCCCCGGGGCCTTGCCACCGAGGAGCTTTTTAACCACCTCGGTGACCTCAACCCCAGAGAAAGGAGAGCCCGCCTCAGAGAACCCAGAATCTGCTCCCTCATGGGAAGGCGTGTCGGTGGAATTGAGGAGGTCTTCAAAGTATTCTCCCCACCGGCTTACAACGTCCTGAGTCGAGGTCAGCAGCGCCCCATCCCCACTATGCACAGTGTTGATGGTGCACTGCTTCCCCCCTCCTGAGACGAATTTCCTCGAAGCCGTCCGGAAGTCTTTCTCCATGGCCTCACCGAACTCCTCCCATGCCCGAGTTTTTGCTTCAGCGACCACCAAAGCTGGATTCCGCTTGGCCAGCCGGTACCCATCAGCTGCCTCAGGAATCCCACATGCCAAAAAGGCCCGATAGGACTCCTTCTTCAGCTTGACGGCATCCCTCACCGTTGGTGTCCACCAACGGGTTCGGGGATTTCCGCCACGACAGGCACCAACCACCTTATGGCCACAGCTACGGTCGCCCGCCTCAGCAATTCTGGTTCTGATCGGAGGGGGCCGTTCCTCCCAATCACGCCCTTCCAGGTCTCACTATCATTGCCCAGGTGAGCATTGAAGTCCCCCAGCAGAACAATGGAGTCCCCAGCGGGAGCGCTCTCCAGCACCCTCTCCAAGGACTCCAAAAAAGGTGGATACTCTGAACTGCTGTTTGGTGCATAGGCACAAACAACAGTCAGGACCCGTCCCCCCACCCGAAGGCGGAGGGAGGCTCGTCCACCGGGGTGAACCCCAACGTACAGGCGCCGAGCCGGGAAGCAATAAGTATACCCACACCTGCTCGTCGCCTCTCACCGTGGGCAACTCCAGAGTGGAAGAGAGTCCAACCCCTCTCGAGAGGACTGGTACCAGAGCCCAAGCTGTGCATGGAGGCGAGTCCGACTATATTTAGTTGGAACTTCTCGACCTCACACACCAGCTCGGGCTCCTTCCCTGCCAGAGAGGTGACATTCCACGTCCCTAGAGCCAGCTTCTGTAGCCGGGGATCGGATCGCCAAGGTCCCCGCCTTCGGCCACCGCCCAGCTCGCACTGCACCCGACCCCTATGGCCCCTCCCACAGGTGGTGAGCACATGGGAAGGGGGACCCACGTTACCCTTTCGGGCTGTGCCCGGCCGGGCCCCATGGGTGCAGGCCCGGCCACCAGACGCTCGCCTTCGAGCCCCACCATCCTTTTCTGGCGCCAGAGGGGGGCCCCGGTGACCCGCGTCCGGGCAAGGGAAACCTGAATCCATCTATTGTACTTGTCACAGGGGTTTTTGGAGCCCTGCTTTCTCTGGTCCCTCACCTAGGACCTGTTTGCCATAGGTGACTCTGCCAGGGGCATAAAGCCCCAGACAACTTGGTTCCTAGGATCATTGGGACACACAAACCCCGCCACCACGATAAGGTGACAGCTCAATGAGGGGGCTTTTTATTTAATAATAATAATAATACATTACACTTATATAGTGCTTCTCAAGACACTCAAAGACGCTTTCCACTCATCAGATGACAATAACAGCAAGGTGAGTGAGCAGAAAGCCCGGCTGGCGGGTGCTGGTGTCAGCAATGCTGAAAAGTCACGCCGGCTGTCGATAGCCTAGCTGGACGTCAGGGGACGCGGAAGGATGGTTGGTAGCTGAGCCCGCTGCACGCATGTTCTCCGGGTACTCCGGTTTCCAGTTTATTGAGGAAAGGTTATGGAGGCGGTCCTGGATGTGTTGTGTGGATGTGCTCGGGAGGAGTACTTACAAGGGTTTGAATGGATTGCATCTGTTGGGAAAAGGAGGCAGACCTGTTGTGAAAGGGAGCTGAGCGTTTCGATTTCTTGCAGTATTTTGTCCTTTCGTCCAATGTGGGCGCCTTGGAGGGTTAGTGCGTTCTTCAGTGCCTCCGGAGTTGCTGGGTCCATGGTGGCCAAAGTATCCCATGACGTGTGTGGAGTAGCTGGACCCAAGAGCAGGCTGAGGTAGATGTAAAATGATGAACAGTTTATTGAGGAAAGGTTATGGAGGTGGTCCTCGATGTGTTGGCAGGCGGCGGCGTGGACAGGTGGCAGGCAGTGGACAGAACAGGCGGCTGGCTTGGTGGCAGGAATGACGTGGGTCAGGAACACAGGGGAGCACTGGGAAGGAGGAGACACAAGAGTTAACAAAGGAAACGAGGAACAGAATAGCTTACTTGACATAAGGTGGGCCGTGGTACCCCGAGGAGAGGCTAGAATACTTGGGCAAGGATTTCCTGGAACAGGCAGGCTTAAATACCGGTAGTGATGAGGCTGATTGGAGACAGGTGCTGAAAACAGAAGGGGAGGGGGAAGAGAGAGAGGACGCAAAGTGCCCTCCAGGCCCTCCAGGCACTTTGCCCTGCAGTTCCATTATAGTATGACAGCACCCCCCTCTCAACAGACGCCACCCGGCGCCCTGTCAGGTTTCCGTGGGTGAACTGCATAGAAGTCGTCCAAAAGGGTATGATCGAGTATAAGCTTCCGGGAAATCCAAGACCGCTCCTCCGTCCCGTACCCTTCCCAGTCGACCAAGTACTGGAACCCCCTCCCCCGAGGCGGCACGTCCAGGATACGCGACACCGTGAAGGCCGGATGGTCATCAATAATCCAGGAGGGCAGAGGGCGCACAGCCGGAGGGCTCAGGGCGCAGGTGGAGACAAGCTTCAGCAAGGAGACGTGGAATATGGGATGAATCTTTAAGGATTGTGGAATTTCTAACTGGACAGAAGTGGGATGAATGATTTTGGTGATGGGAAAAGGACAAATCAAGTGTGTGTTATCTTCTGAGGGGGGCATGCCTGTAACGAATTCCACGGCGATGTGAGACCAAGGGCGGCTGGGAACTTTCAGGCTTGAACGAACTCTCGGGTGTCTTTGAAGAGGCTGGGCTACCAGAAGCGCTGTTGAATGAACTGGGTAGTACGGGTGATGCCAGGGTGACAAGCTAATTTTGAGTTGCAGGCCCACTGTAAGACTTCCGAACGTGCTGAATCCGGGACGAACAGGCGGTCAGGAGGCCCGGTCTTGGGATCAGGTTGGTTCTTTTGGGCCTCCTTGACCACCTGCTCAATCTCCCACGTGCCCACTCCAACGAAACAGGAGGCTGGAAGTATGGATTCGCGTTCTGCTGAGCTGGAGGATGGTGAGTGAATACGGGAGAGGTCATCCGCCTTGGTATTACGGGAACCAGGACGGAGGAGAGAATAGTGCCAAGCGTGCTTGTCGGGGGTTGAGACGTTTAGTGGTACGGAGGTAAGTGAGGTTTTTGTGGTCAGTCAAAATGAGAAATGGCTGTTTAGTCCCCTCCAGCCAGTGCCTCCATTCTTCCAGGGCCCATATTATGGCCAACAGCTTGCGGTTTTCAACGTCATAATTCCTTTTCGCTGGAGATAGGCGACAGGGAAAAAAAAGTACAGGGGTGAAGTTTATGGGTCGTGGGATCTCGCTGCGAGAGGACTGCTGCAGCTCCGGCATCCGAGGCGTCAACCTCGACCATGAACTGGAGGGAAGGGTCAGGGTGAAGCAGAATGGGAGCAGTGGTAAACAGGGATTTGAGTTTATTGAATGCTTGTGAGGCTGCCGAGGTCCACTGAAAGGGGGAGCTGGCGGATGTGAGACTGGTGAGGGGAATAGCGACCTTGCTGTAATTATGGCTGAATCGGCGGTAGAAATTGGCAAATCCAAGGAAACCTTGCAGTTTTGTGCGGGTCGTGGGGATGGGCCAGTCGATGATGACTTGGATCTTGGCGGGGTCCGGTTGTAGTTGTCCTCTTGCAATGATGTAGCCGAGGAAATGTACTGAGGATAGG
Source organism: Phycodurus eques (assembly GCF_024500275.1). Classification (NCBI taxonomy): domain Eukaryota; kingdom Metazoa; phylum Chordata; class Actinopteri; order Syngnathiformes; family Syngnathidae; genus Phycodurus; species Phycodurus eques. Next base: position 5,890,372 of record NC_084540.1, on the reverse strand, counting down.
TGGAATTCACATTTTTCCGGTTTGAGTTATAGGCGGTTCTTGAGGAGGCGCTGGAGGACTTGGCGTACATGGATGCGGTGTTCTTCGGGGGAGCGGGAGAAAATGAGGATGTCATCGAGGTATACAAACACGAACCGGTTGACCATGTCACGGAGGACGTCAGTAATTAATGTTTGGAAAACTGCAGGGGTGTTGGTTTAACCGAATGGCATGACCAGATACTCGAAGTGTCCGAGAGGGGTATTGAGGGGTATTGAATTCCATTCATCCCCCTCTCGGATACAGATAAAGTGGTAGGCGTTACGGAGGTCAAATTTGGTAAAGATTTGGGCTTTGCAGAGGGGTTCAAAGGACGGGTCGATCAGCGCTAGCGGTGACTTGTTTTTAATTGTAATGTCATTGAGTTCTCGGTAGTCGATGCATGGACGGAGAGTGGTGTCTTTTTTCTCTTCGAAGAAAAATCCAGGCCCGACCGGCGACGAGGAGGGGCGTATGAGGCCAGTAGCCAAGGAGTCGCGGATGTAATCTTTTTGGGACGGGAGAGATTGTAGGGTCGGCTGGTGGGAAGTGGAGCTCCCGGCAAGCGGTCTATGGCGCAATCATAGGGGTGGTCGGGGGGTAGAGAGATGGCTAAGTCCTTGCTGAATACTGGGGAGAGGTCATGATATTCTTCTGGAATTTGGGAGAGGTCCACTGGGAAGGCAGAGGGTGATGGGTCTTCTGAGGGTGGAACGGCAGAGAGCAGACAGTGGGAATGGCAATGAGGAATCCATCCGGTGATGGATAAACGAGTCCAGTCTATGGCGGGGTTGTGGAGTCGGAGTCAGGGAATACCAAGAGCTCAGGGGATCTCAGGGGAAGGAATGACAAAAAGGGAAATGTTTTCACGGTGATTGTCTGAAATAAGGAGTGTGATGGGCACTGTATGGTGGGTGACCGGGGAAATAACTCGGCCATCCAGGGCTGTGACTTTCTTTGGGGACGGAAGTGGTTGGAGAGGGATTTGGAGCTGTTGAATTATTTCTTCATGAATAAAATTATCATCGGCACCGGAATCAATAAGGGCAGTGATGGGGGTGTTATGAGCTGAAATGATAATGCAAGCGGGAACGGTCATTCACGAGGGAGAGCTTGAGGGAACGCAACGCTCTTGGGGCGCGGTGAGCCTGGTCTTTTGGTTGGAGAGGGCACGAGGAAATAAAATGACCAGATTGACCGCAGTAGATGCACAGCCGCTGGATGACACAACACTGACGTCCTTGTGGATCTAAATGTGCTTTACCTATTTGCATGGATTCATCGGATGCAATGGGGAGTGACGAAAGTGTGGAAGAGGCGGGTGAGAAGCTGACGGTGTGGTTCTCAGTGTAGAAGAGTGTTTATGCGAGGGCACCCCCCTCTCACGGTCTCTCTCTCACAGTCTGTTATCCAGACGGATGGAGAGGGCTATTAGAACCTCTAGAGAGGAGGGCTCGTCCCGGACCGCAAGCTTGTCTTTGATTTGTTCGGCGAGACCATTTGAAAAGATTCCCCTAAGAGCACCCGCATTCACCCACATGGATGCGGTAGTCGATAGAATACTCCGCTACGGACTTAGCGCCCTGAGTGAGTGTGAGGAGAAGACGGGTGGCTTCTTTGCCCTTAACGGGGTGATCGAAAACCTTATGGAGTTCGGCGGGAAAGGAATCGAATGAAAGGAGGACCGGGGAGGCGTTGTGCCATAATGAAGTGGACCATTTTGCTGTTTTGCCGCGGAGTAAGGAGTACTTACAGGGGGTGAATGGATTGCATCTGTTGGGAAAGGAGGGAGACCTGTTGCGAAAGGGAGTAGAGCGTTTCAGTGATTTCTTGCAGTATTATGTCCTGTCATCCAATGTGGGTGCCTTGGAGGGTTAGTGCGTTCTTCAGTTGCTGGGTCCATAGTGGCCAAAGTATTCCGTCACGTGTGGGGAGTAGCTGAGGCAGATGTAAAATGATGAACAGTTTATTGAGGAAAGGTTACGGAGGGGCGGCACGGTGATTGACTGGTTAGAGCGTCTGCCTCACAGTTCTGAGGACCTGGGTTCAATCCCCGGCCCTGCCTGTGTGGAGTTTACATGTTCTCCCCGTGCCTGCATGGGTTTTCTCCGGGCACTCCGGTTTCCTCCCACATCGCAAAAACATGCATGGTAGGTTAATTGAAGACTCAAAATTGTCCGCAGGAGTGAATGTGAGTGCTGATGGTTTTTTTGTTTGTATGTGCCCTGCGATTGGCTGGCAAACAGTTCAGGGTGTACCCCGCCTCCTGCCCGAAGATAGCTGGGATAGGCTCCAGCACTCCCGCTGAGAAAATGGATGGATGGATGGAGGTTATGGAGGTGGTCCTGGATGTGTTGGCAGGCAGCGGCGTGGACAGGTGGCAGGCAGTGGACAGAACAGGCGGCTGGCTTGGTGGCAGGAATGACGTCGGTCATGAACACAGGGGAGCACTAGGAACGAGGACACACAAGAGCACAAGAGTTAACAAGGGAAGCGAGGAAGAGTATAGATTACTTGGCCGTGGTACTGCTACGAGAGGCTGTAATACTTTGGCAAGGATTTCCTGGAGCAGGCAGTCTTAAATACTGGTGGTGATGAGGCTGATTGGACTTCCGCATGCAGTACCACAGTTCCTCTCTGGGTACTCTGTCATAGGCTTTCTCTAGATCTACAAAGACACAATGTAGCTCCTTCTGACCTTCTCTGTACTTTTCCATCAACATCCTCAAGGCAAATAATGCATCTGTGGTACTCTTTCTAGGCATGAAACCATACTGTTGCTCGCAAATACTCACTTATGGCCTGAGTCTAGCCTCCACTACTCTTTCCCATAACTTCATTGTGTGGCTCATCAACTTTATTCCTCTATAGCTGCCACAGCTCTGCACATCACCTTTGTTCTTAAAAATGGGCACCAGTACACTTTTCCTCCATTCCTCAGGCATCTTCTCACGCACTAGAATTCTATTGAACAGGCTGGTCAAAAACTCCACAGCCACCTCTCCTAGATGCTTCCATACCTCCACAGGAATGTCATCAGGACCAACTTCCTTACCATTTTTCATTCTCTTTAATGCCTTTCTGACTTCCCCCTTACTCATCATTGGCACTTTCTGTTCCACCACACTTGCCTCTTCTACTCTCCCTTCTCTATCATTTTCCTCATTCATCAACTCCTCGAAGTATTCTTTCCATCTAGCTAGCACACTGCTGGCACCAGTCAACATCTTTCGATCTCTATCCTTAATCACTCAATATCCTGCTGCACATCCTTCCCATCTCTATCCCTCTGTCTGGCCAGCCTGTATAGATCCTTTTCTCCTTCTTTAGTGTCCAACCTGCCATACATGTCATTATATGCCTCTTGTTTTGCCTTTGCCACCTTTACCTTTGCCCTGTGTCGCATCTCAATGTATTTCTTTCGCCTCTCCTCGGTCCTCTCAGTGTCCCACTTCTTCTTGGCTAACCTTTTTCCTTGTATGATTTCCTGTACTTTGAGGTTCCACCACCAAGTCTCCTTCTCTCCTTTCCTGCCAGAAGATACACCAAGTACTCTCCTGCCTGCCTCTCTGATCACATTGGCTGCAGTGGTCCAGTCTTCTGGAAGCTCCTCCCGTCCACCGAGAGCCTGTCTCACCTCTTCCCGAAAAGCTGCACAACACTCGTCCTGTCTCAGCTTCCACCGCATGGTTCTCGTCTCTGCCTTTGTCTTCCTAATTTTCCTCCCCACCACCAGAGTCATCTTACACACCACCATCCTATGCAGTCTAGCCACACTCTCCCCGACCACTACCTTACAGTTGGTAACCTCCTTCAGATTACATCGTCTGCACAAGATGTAATCCACCTGTGTGCTTCTACCTCCGCTCTTGTAGGTCACCCTATGTTCGTGCCTCTTCTGGAAAAAAGTGTTCACTACAGCCATTTGCATCCTTGTTGCAAAGTCTACCACCATCTGTCCCTCCAAGTTCCTTTCCTGGATGCCGTACTTACCCATCACTTCTTCATCACCCCTATTACCTTCACCAACATGTCCATTACAATCTGCACCAATTACGACTCTCTCTCTGTCTGGGATGCTCAGAACTTCTTCATCTAGCTCCTTCCAGAATTTCTCTATCACCTCTAGGTCACATCCTACCTGTGGGGCATGGCCACTAATCACATTACACATAATACCCTCAATTTCAAATTTCAGCCTCATCACTCGATCTGATACTCTTTTCACCTCCAAGACATTCTTAGCCAACTCTTCTTTTAAAATAACCCCGACTCCATTTCTCTTCCCATCTACACCATGGTAAAATAATTTAAACCCTGCCCCTAAACTTCTAGCCTTACTGCCTTACCACCTAGTCTCCTGGACACACAATATATCAACCTTTCTCCTAATCATCATGTCAACCAACTCCCGAGATTTTCCTGTCATAGTCCCAACATTCAAAGTCCTCACATTCAGTTCTAGGCTCTGTGTTTTCCTCTTCTCTTTCTGCCGAAGAACCCGCTTTCCACCTCTTTTTCTTCTTCTTTGACTTCGACCCACAGTAGCTGAATTTCCAACGGCGCCCCGCAGGTTGACGGCGCCGGTGGCGGACGTTGTTAACCCGGGCCACGACCGATCCGGTATGGAATTCTTTGGATGAACGCTCATATTTGTTTGGCAAGGTTTTAAGCCGGATGCCCTTCCAGACGCCACCCTCTGCATTTATCCGGGTTTGGGACCGGCCTACAGTTTGCACTGACTTGTGCCCCCCCATAGGGCTGCATTTCTAACATGGACTTAGTATAAAAGTGTCAATTTCATTAAAAAAAAATCCTCTCGGTTTTGTCATATGAGTGTCCAGAAAAGGTCCCTCTGACAGCTACTTCTGTTTAACCCAGTTTTGTATCTGCTTTGTCCATATTTGGCTAAGGCCGCCCCCTTTCCTCTGATTGTTTGCCTCCGATTAGAAGACCCACTTGTGAGAGCACGCTGGCTTGGGAGCGGAAAGGGAAGGTGGAGATCTTCGCTAGTGACATAGATAAGATCTAGAAATTTGAGGGCTCTTAGCGAAAAACGTCTGGAACTCAGGAATGCATGGACGATTTTAATTCATATTTCACTTGTGTACTGAGGCACCATAGAGACAATATTAAAAACCAAATACTAGAAAAAAAGTTGGTTTGGCAAAATATGTCCCCTTTAAATGTTCAAAGTGATGAACGTTACTGTTTTTTTTGTTTTGTTTTTTTGCAAATATTCTCTCATTTTGAATTTGCTGCCTGCAAAATGTTCCAAAAAAGATGGGACGGGCAACAAAAGAGTGGTAAAGTTTAGGAATGCTAAAAAAACACCAGTTTGTAACATTGTGCAGATGAACAGGTTAATTGGAAACAGGTGAGTGTCATGATTGAGTATAAAAGGAGGATCCCCAAAAGACTCAGTTGTTCACAAGCAAGGAAGGGGTGAGGTTTATCACTTTGTGAACACCTGCATGAGCAAATAGTCCAACAGTTTAAAGACGTTTGTAAATCTACATTCTCAAGGGATTTGATTATTTTAGGTCCATAATATCATCAAAAGATTCAGAGAATCTGGAGAAATCTCTGCACGTAAGCGGCAAGGCCAAAAACCAACATCGAATGCCTGTAACCTTTGCTCCTTCAGGCAGCAGGATATTGCCACGTGGGCTCAGAAACACTTCAGAAAACATAGTCAGTTAACACACTTCTTCTCTACATCTCCAAATGCAAGTTAAAACCCTACCATGCAAAGCGGAAGCCATATGCAGTATCAACAACACTCATAAATGCTGCCGGCTTCTCTGGGCCCGATTTTATCTTAGATGGACTGATGCAAAGTGGAAAAGTGTGCTGCGGGCTGATGAGTCCCTCATTTAATTTTTTCAAACTGTTTTTGGAAATCAAATTACATGTTCAAATAAAGTGTTTAACTTCAGAATAATTCTTTGAAAAAATACTTCATGTTTTGATCATATGGGTAGACGCAAAATCCTGCATTGTAAAAATGCATTATACATAGGTAGAAGGGTTTTCCAGAATTTTGACGTCACATTTTGTACTCCCCCTTAACTTTGATGACACTTGGCAGACAATTGCAGTGCCAGGATGTCTCTGTATGCCTGGCAAGTCAGTCTCTTCAGAAACACAACTTACTTTGCCATGCCATTCTTCCTCATTATTGAGGTCAACGGAACCATATTGTACTGAGCAGGCAGGACGGGTAGTACCAGCTTCTTATGCTTTCATAAGTTCTATTCCTGCTTCCATGGCTATAATTGCACTTTCCCACTTTGTCATCAGTGTCATCCCTTCTGTTTTGGGATCATAATACAGAAAAAAGACAAAATTACATTTAAAGTTATTGCTTAGCCAAATTCTTGCAGGATTTGTTGATGTCGCCACATGATGATGATGGTTGGAACTTATTCTATAACTTTGAGAGACATACTTTTCCAGAATATTTTGATGGAACTCAAAATTGTACCACTTGAAGAGCATTCGACTCCAACCATTACATTCATACTACTGGAATCTAAAAGAAATTGCTAAAATTTGAATTTATGATGATGTGTTACCAGCAATAGAATTGGATAGATCACAATAAAAAACAGTCAAATGTAAATAGCGACCCTAATGCCAGACAAAATCAATTTGGGAAGCTGGTTATCCTTCAAGGGATAAAATATTACAACAATACCCAGACAAATAGGGAGTGCTCAATCCAACCTTTGCACAATTGTCACCCCCCCCCCCTTACTCAGTACTCGATTAGTTGTTTTTTCACATAATACTTAACTTCTCAAGTATTTATTTGGAGGACTACTTTTTTACTTGAGTCATATTATTCTAAGTATCAGCTCGTACTCCTACGTGAGTCCATTTGGTCACATTCCAGAAATGACAAGAAAACAGACTACAAGGAGCAAAGTGTGATCACTTGCAGTTTAAAATCCTAGGTAGGAAGCACCACCTCAACAACCCACAACTCTCAAATCCATCATTGTCATTATTAAGTTATATGCTTTTAATGTATGGCTTGAGTTGAATTTTGAATTATTCTTTATTATTGGTGTCCAATGGAAAGTTAGAAGAAAGACCAGCTACTCAAGACGCACACGTACGTGGACGCCCCAACTGAATGAGGATTTTACAGTTTATTTGTTGTATTTGTATTTGTAACACTGTACCTGACAATGCTGGAAATGCTCCGACATGGAAAATAACGCCAAAAGACAGTCCAGGCCCTCGGTGTTTGCGAAGGTGGTAGAAAAGGAGGGAGGGGGTGTAAACCCCTCCTTTTTGACCCGCTCCGGCCATAAAAGGGGTCACCTTGGTCACCTTCCACTAGCCCTCTTCCCATTGCCTAGCTCTGGTGGAGTACAACTCACTGTTCCTTCGCGACACATTTCTCTCGTTCCAGTGGGACCTACTGAGGGTGATGACATCAGGAGAGTGGACCTGGCTACAGACCAACACCTGGTGATCCATGCGCTCTGTACAATCCCAGCTGCACCCGAAAGTGCGTCTCCCGCAACTTCACCCACTCCCTCAAACTCATCGCGAATCAACTCACCGTGTGATAGTCGCCTACTCCCTTATCTCCACGTTGAAACTCACGTGCAGCAGGTCCAACCGGATGCTGATGCCCTAAATTCCGATGAAAAACGACAGCGTTTGCGGGAAGTGCTAACCAAACACGCCGCGTCATTCGCTAAAGACTCACTAGACTGCACGGTGCGAACGGGGGGTCACACAAGACTCCGCCCACAATGCATCATGCACAAAATGGAGGATGGTCACATACCGAGACCGGACTGGTCAAGCAGGTCCAACCTCCGTGACAGCATCCTTGCCACGCCAAGGACTGCACCATGTCCGCCAACGCAGACGCCTGACTGAGACACTGATGAAACCGAACGCCCTGCTCCGCCGCAAACCAAAAACATAATGACCAAAATAACAGGTATCCGCAGCGCCCCCACCGGTGATGCGTGTAGCCTTAGTACCGTCGGGACGTTCACCAAAACCAGCTACACAGGAGCCACGTGGTCTCGCAACGCTATCCAACATCCTGTCTTCAACACCACTCACGTGCTCCAGCAATTAGAAAAATTCGCCGTCACTCAGGCCGATCTCAGCGGGATCCCCAGATGTTCAAAGCGTTTTGGAGGGGGCCTACTTATGGCTGCCGCCTCCCTCGGCACATTTTTTAACATAGGAACCTCCACGGTTAACGCCATTGGCTTAAATGCGGTTAAGAAACAAATTGGTGAACCCCAAACCAAAATTCCTAACATCCAACGCAACATGGAGTGACAAACCGCTAACCTTCAATCGTTAGGCGAGACACTCAAGGGCACTATCCTTGTCCTCAACACTCACAGTGTCATCCTGAACCAAAATATACAGAGCATAAGTAAACTACTGTCGGTGGTCCAAACAGATTATGCTCAGACACAGCCCCATTAGTCCTGTCTAAGCCCACTTGGCTTTTTCTCTCAGGAGTTCCACTGTCTGTATGTCAACCCTGAGTTCCTAGAAGTAGCCTTCCTTGTTACTCTTCCAATTATCGACTCCCGCAACATCTAAACTCCCTAAAAGACGTAATTAATGTTGGCACCTGGCAAAGCGGCACACATACGTCCGAATCCAGGTATGAAAGAGGATGAGCCTGGAACAATGCAGGGTGAGGAAATGGTCTCGTTATCTTAGTTTTAGCCACCTTCCGATAAGAGACTGATTAAAAAAAGGTTTGTTGTCATTTCGCCTCAAGTTAAACTTGTAAAAATATGACGTGGTGCCCCTCAAATCTATCAAATATCAAATATCTTGATTTATAACGCTGTCATTTAAAATGACGATAACCTGGAAGTGACGCAGGCGCCGCATCCAACTCATCGTTTCCTTCTAAATTAAGCACAATTATTATTTCATTCCTGTTGGATTTATCTCACCAAACATTATAATGAATAAACACAAAAGGAATGAAGACGTTGGTCATTTTACTCATGAGGAGGGCGCATGGGAGATTGTTCAGGTTACAGCCTCTCAACACGCTCTAAACAATCTCCCCCGTCGCTCCTACATTTATTTGAAATTAGGAGGGTTCTACAAGACATAATGTTCTAAGCATTAAGACACAACACAAAACATAGGACCAGACGACACCTGTCCCGTCACCGACCACATCCGATCACGTCCTTGGTCAAGGCGCCCTTCCATCAAATGTTGAGTCATCTTCTTGAAGGCGAGACATCTTTCTATCTAAATATTGTCCATAATACTAATGCAAGCTACTAATGCAAAATACTAATGCAAGCTACTAATGCAAAATACTAATGCAAGCTAAGCAAATAAATGATAACTACTAAAATATATCTAACAATTCCATAAACGCTACAATTGCGTCATGAAAAGAAACTATGATTTAAACTCTGGAATGGATCTTCACGAGATACACAAAACAACTTGTTCCTACACGTTTCAACGTTTTAAAAAAAGAAAACGAGAGACTTCTGAATCACGCACACGCACAAGCGCGCACACACACACACACATAGGTTTTGGACTGGGTGGTGATGATGTGTAAAAATTTTGTTTCTAATACATTTTATCATAGAAAACGAGACAGACAGTTTTTTTTTTTTTTTTTTTTACTGGGTAGTGATGATGTGCTAAAAATGAAACTCTGGAGTGTTTCTTCACGAGATACATAAAACAAGTTGTTTTTAATACATTTTATTAATGAAAATGAGACACACGTGCAATTTAAAAAAAGAGACCTTCGTCCCAAAAGATACATGTCTAGACATGTTTTTTAGAGTCTCGGAAACTCCCACACGAAATGTAAAATGTTTTTTTTCCCAGATCTTCTAACATCTCAGACACCCCATGTCACCTGCACAAGCCACGTGAGTGTCCCATTCTCTACAGGTGTGGGGTTGTGACCTCTGGACATGACCCTCAAACATCTCGGACACCCCATGTCACCTGGACAAGCCACGTGATTACCTCATTCTTTGCAGCTGCCTTGCCAAAAGCCATGGGACGCAGTCACGCCGGAAAAAAAACAATATTCACAGGTATGATCACAAATGACCTTTTTTGTATCCCAAATGACACCCAATGACTTTCTTTGTTCCTACCGATGTCCCCGAACATGATGTCCTGCGACAAAAAAAAAAACGCCAGGGACCATGACCGGATGTGACGTCATTTTGTTTTCACTGGATGTGATGTCATCAGACACGTGCGCTGGCAAGCTGCCAGGTGGTGACGTCATAGGCAAAAACCATTTTGTCATTATCCCAAGACTCTATCTCTCTTACAACCCCAATTCCATTGAAGTTGGGACATTGTGTTAAATGGAAATAAAAACAGAATACAATGATTTACAAATCATGTTCAACCTGTATTTAATTGAATACACTACAAAGACATGATATTTAATGTTCAAACTGATAAACTTTATTGCTTTCAGCAAACAATCATTGACTTAGAATTTCATGGCTGCAACACGTTCCAAAAAAGCTGGGACAGGTGGCAAAAAAGTCTGAGAAAGTTGAGGAATGCTCATCAAACACCTGTTTGGAACATCCCACAGGTGAACAGGCTAACTGGGAACAAGTGGGTGCCATGATTGGGTATAAAAGGAGCTTCCCTGTATTGCTCAGTCATTCACAAGCAAAGATGGGGCAAGGTTCCCCTCTTTGTGAACTAGTGCATGAGAAAATAGTCGAACAGTTTAAGGACAGTGTTCCTCAACGTACAATTACAAGGAATTTAGGGATTTCATCATCTACGGTCCATAATATCATGAAAGGTTTTCAGAGAATCTGGTGAAATCACTGCATGTAAGCGGCAAGGTGGAAAACAAACATTGAATGCCCGTGACCTTCGATCCCTCAGGCGGAACTGCATGAAAAACCGACATCAATGTTTAAAAGGATATCACCACATGGGCTCAGGAACCCTTCAGAAAACCAATGTCAGTAAATACAGTTCGGCACTACATCCGTAAGTGCATAAGTAAAAGATGCATACAGGTTTTGGAGAAACATATGCTGCAATCCAAGCAACGTCTTTTTCATGGACACTCCTGCTTATTTCAGCAAGACAATGCCAAACCACATTCTGCACCTGTTACAACAGCGTGGCTTCGTAGTAAAAGAGTGCGGTCACTAGACTAGCCTGCCTGCAGTCCAGAGCTGTCTCCCATTGAAAATGTGTGGCGCATTATGAAGTGTAAAATACGTTGTTCAGCTGCCTTGTGTCAACCGTCGAGACCTTCAAGTTCCTGGGAATTACAATCTCTCAGGACCTGAAGTGGGCGACCAACATCAACTCCGTCCTCAAAAAGGCCCAGCAGAGGATGTACTTCCTGCGGCTTCTGAGAAAGCACGACCTGCCACCGGAGCTGCTGAGACAGTTCTACACAGTGGTCATCGAATCAGTCCTGTGTTCTTCCATCACAGTCTAGTTTGGTGCTGCGACAAAAAAGGACAAACTCCGACTGCAACGGACAATCAAAACTGCTGAAAGGATTGTCGGTACCCCCCTACCCACCCTTGAGGAGTTGAACGCTGCCAGAACTAAGAGGGCGTGCAAAATCCTCTCGGACCCTCCGCACCCAGGTCACCAGCTCTTCCAGCTCCTTCCCTCAGGTAGGCGCTACCGATCAATGCAAACTAGAACTAGTAGACATTCCAACAGCTTCTTCGCTCTTGCAATCAACTTCTTAAACAGCTAACCTATAATTCCATTACAACAAGATGGCAATTTTTTGACTTGAGTTTGTTGTCACATTTCTGTGGGGCCAATTATGTATTACTCGTGCACTCACTGGAGTTGTCTCGCCATGCTGCACTATTTGCATATACTGGCCACTCATGCCAGAGTAGCATCTGCTCCATTTTCACACTGATTGAGGAGTATCTGTAATATTTGCACAACCAACATTGTCCCAGATTATTGCACTACTCGTCACTTTAAACCGCATACACTCCTTGAAGTCTCAGCGCCCTTTGCACAATGGTCATTGCACCGGACTATTGCAATATAAGTCATTCGAACTGCTCTAAGTGCTAGAGGACTCTGCAACTTTTTGCACAATTGTTTTTTGTCAATGTCCTTATGTCTCCAAAGTGATCTATAAATTGACTGTCTGTTGTACTACAGCGGCTCCAACGACCGGAAACAAATTCCTTGTGTGTTTTGGACATACTTGGCAAATAAAGATGATTCTGATTCTGATTCTGATATGACAACGGAGTCCCCGGACTGGATATCAAGCAAGAATGGAAAATAATTCCATCTACAAAGCTTCAACAATTAGTGTCCTCAGTTGCCAAACGTTTATTGAATGTTGTTAAAAGAAAAGGTGACGTAACACAGTGGTAAACATGACCCTTTCCCCAACATTCAATATCTTGTCTTTGTAGTGTATTCAATTTAAGATACGTCGAACATGATTTGCAAATCATTGTATTCTGTTTTTATTAATGTTGAACACAACGTCCCAACTTCATTGGAATTGGGGTTGTATATGTTCACATCATGGATGATATCATGATTGTCTAGGGTACAGTTTGTTCCAGATGAAACATGCCTTCTTTTCTTTTCCAAAGCCTGTGAAGGAATGTAACTTGAAAACAACCTTCTCTTGCATAAATATTTAAAAGAATGATTCACAGTGAAGTAGAGCTGCTGAATCTATGTGCAGCACAAACACGCACACGCGCACACACACACACACACAAGCTACATACAAGATTTGCTAAATGTTTATATATTGAAGGGGAGATAACTGCTTGCAGGGAGTAAAATCATGCTCCCACACATCGTTGAAATTTAAAGACACCGACAACCGCACGCACACACACACATGCACGTCTGGTTCAATTATTTAAAAATGGCTTTTTAGATGAGTTTATTCTTTTCTCCCATCTGGACAGTCTCAATTGCTGTCTTTGTTTTTGTCTTCCGTTTCTCATTTATGCAGGATATTTGTGCAATTTATCGATAATACAAGGTACAAGGTACTTTTATTGTCAATTCTTTAACATGAGTAACACATACAGTGCACGCGGCACGGTGGACGACTGGTTAGAGCGTTTGCCTCACAGTTCTGAGGACTTGGGTTCAATCTCTGGCCCCGCCTGTGTGGAGTTTGCAGATTCTCCCCGTGCCTGCGTGGGTTTTCTCCGGGCACTCCGGTTCCCTCCCATAAACATGCATGGTAGGTTAATTGAAGACTCTAAATTGCAGGTGTGAATGTGAGTGCGGTTGGTTGTTTGTTTGTATGTGCCCTGCGATTGGCTGGCAACCAGTTCAGGGTGTACCCCGCCTCCTGCCCGAATATAGCTGGAATAGACTCCAGCACTCCCGCGACCTTTGTGAGGATAAGCGGCTCAGAAAATGGATGGATGGACATACAGTGGATTGAAATTACAGTACTCAAGGGCCCGCGGTGCTACAAAAGACAGTACAAGCTCAATAAAACTATGGTATAGACAGTATGAAAAGTATTAATTGAATGTGCAAATATCAAACATCAGGTGACGTTTGTGTGCGTGTGTGTGTGTGTGTGTGTGTGTGTGTGTGTGTGCGTGCGTGTTTTGGGGGTGTCAGAGTTCAGGTGGACAGAGGACAGAAGAGGTAGAGGGGGAAGAGTGGGCATAGAGTTCAGATTCCTGAAAGCTTGATGAATAAAACTGTCTTTGAGTCGATTTGTCCTGGCCCGCAGATTCCACAGTCTCCTCCCTGATGCCAGCAGACTGAAGAGGCTGTGTGATGGATGGGTGGCATCCCCCCACGATGCGGATGGCTTTGTGGGTAGGCGGATGCTGTAAATGTCCTGCAGGGAGGGTATAGAGGTACCAATGATCTTCTCAGTTTCCCTCCCTACGCGATGGATAGTCTTGTGGCAGGATGTGGTGATGGCTCCATACCACACAGTGATACAGTTGGTCAAGATGATCACTACTTGGTGATCCGATCCCCGGTTACAGAAGCTGGATCTAGGGACTTGGAATACTTCCGGACGGCTTCGAGGAAATTCTGGTCCACAATCCGGCATCTCAGGAGAGGAAAGCAGTGCACCACCAACACTGTATAGTGGGGATGGGGCGCTGCTCACCTCGACTCGGGACGTTGTGAGTCGGTGGGGAGAATACTTCGAAGACCTCCTCAATTCCACCGACACGCCTTCCCATGAGGATCCGCTTCCTCGTGTGGGTTCTCTGAGGCGGGCTCTCCTATCTCTGGGTTTGAGGTCACCGAGGTGGTTAAAAAGCTCGGAGTTCCTAAAGGCTCTGGATGTTGTGGGGCTGTCCTGGTTGACAGGCCTCAGCAACATCGTGTGGACATTGGGGACAGTGCCTCTGGATTGGCAGACTGGGGTTGTGGTCTCCCTTTTTAAGAAGGGGGACCGGCGGGTGTGTTACAACTACAGGGGATCACACTCTTCAGCCTCCCTGTAAGGTCTATTCAGGGGTGCTGGAGAGGAGGGTCCGTCGGGAAGTTGAATCTCAGATTCAGCAGGAGCAGTGTGGTTTTCGTCCTGGCCGTGGAACAGTGGACCAGCTGGACACCCTCGACAGGGTCCTCGAGGGTGCATAGGAGTTTGCCCAACCAGTCACATGTGTTTTGTGGACTTGGAGAAGGCGTTCGACCGTGTCCCTCAGGCAGTCCTGTGGAGGGTGCTTTGGGAGTATGGGGTACCGAACCCCCTGATACGGGGTGTTCGGAGTCAGTACGACCGGAGTCAGAGTTTGGTCCGTATATCCGGCAGTAAGTCGGACTCGTGCCTGGTGAGGGTTGGACTCCGCCAAGGCTGCCCTTTGTCAACGATTCTGTTCATAACGTTTATGGACACAATTTCAAGGTGGTCCAGTTTTGTGGCCTCAGTAGTGCATCTCTGCTTTTTGCAGATGATGTGGTTATGTTGGCTTCACCAAGCCGTGACCTCCAACTCTCACTGGAGCAGTTCGCAGCCGATTGTGAAATGGCTGGGATGAGAATCAGCACCTCCAAATCTGAGATCATGGTCCTCAGTCGGAAAAGGGTGGCGTGCCCTCTCCAGGTTGAGGATGAGATCCTGCCCCAAGTGGAGGAGTTCACGTATCTTGGGGTCTTGTTCACGAGTGAGGGAAGAATGGAACGGGAGATCGACAAGCGGATTGGTGCAGCATCTGCAGTGATGCAGACTTTGTATCGGTCCGTTGTGGTAAAGAAGGAGCGAAGCCAAAAGCCGAAGCTCTCAATTTACCGGTCGATCTCCGTTCCTACCGAAAGAACAAGATCCCGGATACAAGTGGCCGAAATTAGTTTACGCCGCAGGGTGTCCGGGCTCTTCCTTAGAGATAGGGTGAGAAGCTCGGTCATCCGGGAGGATCTTAGAGGAGAGTCACTGCTCCTCCACATCGAGAGGAGCCAGATGATGTGGCTGGGGCATCTGATTTGGATGCCTCCCGGACACCTCCCTGGTGAGGTGTTCCGGGCACGTCCCACCGGGAGGAGACCCCGGGGACGACCCAGGACACGCTGGAGAGACTATATCCTGGCCTGGGAACGCCTTGGGATCCCCCAGGAAGAGCTGGATGAAGTGGCTGGGGAGAGGGAAGTCTGGGCGTCCCTGCTAAAGCTACTGCCCCCGCAACCCGACCTCTGTAAGCGGTAGAAAATGGATGGATGGACATGTCTGGACTGTAGGCAGGCCAGTCGAGTACCCGCACTCTTTTACTATGAAGCTATGCAGTTGTAATACGAGCAGAATGTGGTTTGGCATTGTCTTGCTGAAATAAACAGGGGCGTCCATGAAAAAGATGTGACTTGGATGGCAGCATCCATCCATCCATTTTCTGAACCACTTCTCCTCACTCGGGTCGTGGGCGTGCTGGAGCCTATCCCAGCTATCATCGGGCAGGAGGCGGGGTACACCCTGAACTGGTTGCCAGCCAATCGCAGGGCACATACAAACAAACAACCATTCGCACTCACATTCACACCTACGGGCAATTTAGAGTCTCCAATTCATGCATGTTTTTGGGATGTGGGAGGAAACCGGAGTACCCGGAGAAAACCCACGCAGGCACGGGGAGAACATACAAACTCCACACAGGCGGAACGAGGGATTGAACCCTGCTCCTCAGAACTGTGAGGCTGACGCTCTAACCAGTCGGCCACCGTGCCGCCTATATTTTATTATATATAATAAAATTAATATGAATAAATTATATACTGCATTTATATATTGTACTTAATATATTTTAAAACCCAAATGTAACAAAACAAATTTGATAAACAAGTGCATTGAAACTTTATAAGAAAACTAGGGGACTGATATAAATTTTTGCACCTTCAAAGCCAATCGTAAGGGGGAGGGTGGGCTTAGTTTATTGCCTCAAAACCGGTTTTCAGTTATTCTATGAAAATGCTATGGTATGAATCAGAATCAGAATCATCTTTATTTGCCAAGTATGTCCAAAAAACACACAAGGAATTTGTCTCCAGTAATTGGAGCCGCTCTTGTACGACAACAGACATTTTTGAGACATAAAGACATTGACAAAAAAAAAAAAAGAACAGTCACTGAGTAATAAAGGTTTGCTCGTTATCTGGTAATGCCGATACATTATTATTATTATTATTATTTTGATAATTGTGCAAAAAGATGCAGAGTCCTCTAGCACTTAGAGCAGTTCGAATGACTAATATTGCAATACTCTGGTGCAATGACCATTATGCAAAGGGCGCCGAGAGTTCAAGCGAGTAGTACGATAGTCTGGGACAATGTAGATTATGCAAATGTTGCAGATACTCCTCAGTTAGTGTGGAAATGGAGCAGATGCTACTCTGGCATGAGTGGCCAGTATTGGTCAACAACAGATATGCAAATAGTGCAGCGTGGTGAGACTACTACAGTGAGTGCACGAGTAATACATAATTGGCCTGACAGAAACGTGACAACAAACTCAAGACAAAACATTGCCAGCATGTTGTAATGGAATTGTAGGTTCGGTGTTTAAGAAGTTGATCGCAAGAGGGAAGAAGCTGTTGGAATGTCTGCTAGTTCTAGTTTGCATTGATCGGTAGCGCCTACCTAAGGGAAGGAGCTGGAAGAGCCGGTGACCGGGATGTGGAGGGTCCGAGAGGATTTTGCACGGTCTTGTCTTAGTTCTGGCAGCGCGCAAGTCCTTAAGGGTGGGTAGGGTGGTACCGACAATCTTTTCAGCAGTTTTGATTGTCCGTTGCAGTCGGAGTTTGTCCTTTTTTGTAGCAGCACCAAACCAGACTGTGATGGAAGAACACAGGGCTGATTCGATGACTGCTGTGTAGAACTGCCTCAACAGCTCCTGTGGCAGGCCGTGCTTCCTTCCGCAGGAAGTACATCCTCTGCTGGGCCTTTTTGAGGACGGAGTTGAAGTTGATCGCCCACTTCAGGTCCTGAGAGACTGTAATTCCCAGGAACTTGAAGGTCTC
Source organism: Phycodurus eques (assembly GCF_024500275.1). NCBI lineage: Eukaryota > Metazoa > Chordata > Actinopteri > Syngnathiformes > Syngnathidae > Phycodurus > Phycodurus eques. The sequence continues at coordinate 5,872,870 of NC_084540.1, read as the reverse complement.
GACAGTTGACACAAGACAGCTGGACAGCATGAGGGGCAGCTGTGGCGAAGGATGCCTCCTGAAGTCCACAATCATCTCTACAGTCTTGAGCGTGTTCAGCTCCTGGTTGTGTCGGCCGCACCACAGCTCCAGCCGTTCCACTTCCTGTCGATATGCAGACTCGTCACCGTCCTTGATGAGGCCGATGACAGTGGTGTCATCTGCAAACTTCAGGAGTTTGACAGCCGGGTGCGTTGAGGGGCAGTCGTTCGTGTAGAGAGAGAAGAGCAGTGGATAGAGGACACAACCTTGGGGCGCCCCAGTGCTGATGCTGCGTGTGGATGAGGTGGCTTCCCTCACCTCACCTGCTGTGTCCTGCCCGTCAGAAAGCTGTAAATCCACTGGCAGATGGCAGGTGAGACGCTGAGCTGGAGAAACTTGGATGAAAGGAGTTCAGGGATGATGGTGTTGAACGCTGAGCTGAAGTCCATGAACAGGATCCTCGCGTAGGTCCCTGCACTGTTGAGGTGTTCTAGGATGAAGTGGAGTCCCATGTGGACTGCATCATCCGCAGACCTGTTTGCTCGGTAGGCAAACTGAAGGGGGTCCAGCAGGGGACCTGTGACGCTCTTGAGGTGGTCCAGCACGAGACGTTCAAAGAACTTCATGACCATAGATGTCAAGGAGACAGGCCTGTAGTCATTTATACCCGAGATTCTAGGTTTCTTGGGGACTGGAATGATGGTGGAGCGTTTGAAACAGGATGGTACTTCGCACAGTTCCAGAAATCTATTGAAGATCTGAGTGAAGACTGGAGCGAGCTGGTCCGCACAGACTTTGAGGCAGGATGGGGACACATAGTCTGGGCCTGCCGCTTTGTTAATCTTTTGTTGTTTGAAGATGTGTCTCACATCCTGTTCGCGGATGGTTAACGCAGAAGTTGGTGGTGTGATAGTGGTCGGTGGTGCGGCTAGGTGGGTGTGGGGTGTGAAAGTGTCCTTTTCAAATCTGCAGTAGAAGGCATTCAAGTCGTTGGCTAGTGTGCTATTGTTCTCAGCTTGTGGGGATAGTCGCTTGTAATTTGTCAGCGATTGGAATGCAAGCCAGACTGATTTAGAGTCGTTAGCGCTAAACAGTTTTTCCAACTTTACTGCATGGTTCCTCTTTGCAATGTTAATTTCATTAGTCAGCTGGTTTCTAGCTCGATTATACAGGGACCTGTCCCCGCTTTGATATGTGTCCTCCTTAGCTTGGCGAAGCTGCTTCAGTTTGGCAGTGAACCACGGCTTGTTGTTTTTGAATGTGTGAAATGACTTTGTTGGTACACACACATCTTCACAGAAACTGATATAGGATGTGACAGTGTCCGTATATTCATCCAGGCTGCCAGCTGAATTTTCAAAGACACTCCAGTCTGTGCAGTCTAAACAGCTTTGAAGTTCCATCTTTTCATTATTGGTCCACTTTTTCACTTTTTTCACTGTAGGCTTCGCGCATTTAAGTTATTGCCTGTATGTCGGTATTAAGTGAATTAAGCAGTGATCAGACGAGCCCAGTGCTGCACGAGGTTTGGCACGTTATGCGTTTTTTAGCATAGTATAGCAGTGGTCCAAAATTTTATTTTCCCTGCTAGGACAGTCGATTTGCTGCTTGTATTTAGGGAGTTGGTGATTGAGTTTAGCTTTGTTAAAGTCCCCGAGAATAATGAGGGGTGAGTCAGGGTGTTTTTTTTTTTATTTCGTTGACTTGTTCGGCGAGCATTAGCAGTGCGGCGTTTGTGCTAGCTTGAGGCGAAATGTACACACCAGCCAGAATGAATGATGAAAATTCACGAGGCGAGTTGATTGGCTTGGAGTTCAAAAACAGCGACTCCAAATGCGGGATGCAGTGTGTGCTGAGCTCCGTGACGTCCCTACACCATTTTTCGTTGATATAGAAGCATATCCCGCTGCCTTTTGTTTTTCCCGTTAACAGATGCGGTCTGCTCGAAAGCCCGGAAACATGACGGCGCCATTGGGTACAGCCTCACAAAGCCAAGTCTCCGTAAAGCACATGGCGGCGGAACGTGCAAAGTCTTAACTGGACTTTATCAGAAGATGAAGCTCGTCAATTTTCTTGGGTAGGGAGCATACATTCGCGAGGTGGATGGACGGAAACGGCAATCTGTATCCTCTCTTGCGGAGCTTCACTTGGATGCCGGCTCGCTTCCCTCTGTGGCGTTGCCTCCATGCGCCAAAGCCCGCGGTCTCCGCTCCGGTGAGTAACTCGGGGGGAAAAAACTGTGTGGATTTGCGAAAGTTGGTGAAAGAAAGTCCGGAGTAGCATCCTTGATGGTTAGCAAGTCGCCCCTTGTGTAAGTGAGTCATGTAATGTCTCCAAAGACGAACGAAAAACACACAAAAAAAACAATTCTAGAGAGCACGTAACTGAGGCCACACTGGTTGGCGCCATCTTTTTCTCACTTTATTTCTGTTCCAAGGTGTGTTTTTTGCATTCAGTAGTGCTGCAATTTGTCAAGTATAAGCATACAATATATTCTAGCTTTGTTAAAGAGAATTTAGCACGGTGGATGACTGGTTAGCGACTAGCGAACGACTGGACTGGAGACCAGTTCAGGGTGTACCCCGCCTATCGCCCAGAGTTAGTTGACATAGGAGCCAGCACACCCATGACCCGAATGAGGATAAACGGTACAGAAAATGGATGGATGGATGGATGTAGCCCATCCTGGAGCGGTCACCTTATCGTGGTGGAGGGGTTTGTGTGTCCGAATGATCCTAGGAGCTAAGTTGTCTGAGGCTTCATGCCCCTGAGAGTTACCCATGGCAAACAGGTCCGAGGTGAGAGACCATACAAAGCACACTCAAAGACCCCTTATGGATCTCGTTTTTCCCTCGCCCGGAGGCGGGTCACCAAGTCCCCCCCTCTGGAGCCAGGCCTGGAGGTGTGGCTCGAAGGCCAGCTTCTGGTGGCCGGGCCTGCAGCTATGGGGCTCCGGGCACAGCCCGAAAGGGTAATGTGGGTCCCCTTTCCCTTGGACTCACCACTGGTGGGAGGGGCCATAGGGGTTGGGTGCAGTCTGAGCTGGGCGGTGGCCGAAGGCAGGTACCTTGGCGATCCAATCCCCGGATACAGATGCTGGCTCTAAGGACGTGGAATGTCACTTCTCGCCTCCACACACAGCTTGGGCTCTTGTACACACACACACAGACACACATATATATATAGCTCTTCGTCTTGAGAGGGGTTGCACTCTCTTCCACTCCGGAGTTTCCCAAGGTAAGAGGTGTGGGTATACTTATTGACCCCCGGCTCTGTGTCTGTACAATGAGGTTCACCACAGTGGACAAGAGGGTAGTCTCCCTCCACCCAGGTGGGGGGACGGGTCCTGACTTTTGTTTGTGCATATGCACCAAACGGCAGTTCAAAGTACCCACCCTTTTTTGGAGTCCTTGGAGGGGGTGCTGCAGAGCACACCCGCTGGGGACTCCATCGTTCTGCTGGGGGACTTCAATGCTCACATGGGCAATGACAGTGAGACCTGGAAGGGCGTGGTTAGGGGGAACGCCCCCCCTGATCAGAACCCGAGTGGTCTTCTGTTATAGGACTTCTGTGCTCATCACGGATTGTCAATAACGAACACCATGTTACATCATAAGGGTGTCCACGCATGCACTTGGCACCAGGACACCCTAGGTCACAGTTCGATGATCGACTTTGTGGTCGTGTCATCGGACTTGCAGCTGCATGTCTTGGCCCCGTTGATGGGTGCCGGTCTGACCTTGCAGGCCCAAACTTATTGTGAGGGTCTGGTGGGAACGTCTGGTAGAATCCTCTGTCAAAAGGAGTTTCGACTCCCACCTCCGGCAGAACTTCAGCCACGTCGGTTCGGTGGAGGTGGGGGACATTGATTCCAAGTGGACCATGTTCTGCGCTTCCATCGCTGAGGCGGCTGACCAGAGCTGTGGCCGTGAGGTGGTCGGTGTCTGTCGTGGCGGGAATCCCCGAACCCTTTGGTGGACACCAGTGGTGAGGGATGGTGTCAAGTTGAAGAAGGAGTCCTATCGGGCCTTTTTGGTCGTGTCATCGGACTTGCGGCTGCATGTCTTGGACACCCAGGTGAAGAGAGGGGCGGAGCTGTCAACTGATCACCACCTGGTGGTGAGTTGGCCCCGCTAATGGGGAAGATGCCGGTCTGAACTGAAGTCCCCTGTTGCCTAGGCACCGTAATTCATGATAGTTGGAAAGAGCGTTTTAAAATTTAAAGCCTCAGTTTTCGGTCGTTTTCGAAACGCGCCAAACTTACATGTCGAAACAGGGTACACGTAATGACCAGCCTAAATCTGACTCGTCCAACCGAGACCCTAAAACGACAAGTGACAACTGGGAAAAGGGCTCCCGAACCAACAGGTCCCAAAGGGAAATTAGAGTCGTGGCAGAAGAATAACTTGAGGTGCTCCGCCCCCCCTTCCAAAGACAAAAAGCTGGACCCATCATTATGACTAGGCCTGACTGAGTCGAACAGGGCCACAGAGGACACAATAGGTCAACCGGGTAACCTCCGTTGTTCCCCTAATGACCTGCGAAGTGCCTCCGTGACCCCAGCTGACTCCTCGACGACCTCACCTCGCCATAACCTTAGCGGACCACTTGGCAACGACCAATCCCTAAACCTGCAATGGAACCATCGCTCATTAACTCACTGCTTCCTAGTAGTCCCCAGTTTGCCGCATAAACCCTATGTTGGCGCGGATGTACTTGTCCGACTGGCCGTTCAAGTTGACACTATTAACAATGTTCTGTGGTCGCACACTAATGGCGACTCCGCCAACCGCGTTGTCCAACCGTTAAACCTTAAGTCGGGACAAACTATCGACGCTTGCGAAGTTTTGAGCGAAGACGAAGTTATCGTAAAAGCGTCAACTATCAACTTCCCTATTCGACTGGTCGCGCGTGCTAACCAAGCCGTAACCGGTCCATATACGTTCTTTCAGCCTTCACCGGAGTTTGATGACCTGGGTTTGTCGCTGCATGCCACACCCCTCCTAGACACTTCCCGAACATCCGTGATGCTGATTCACAACCACCCAAAGAACGGGATTCACATCCCCATATCCACTAGGCTTGGCCTTTTGATCTGCTCCGACTTCCACGACTTCAACCTCACGGTCTCCGTGATTGGTCACCTTCCACTAGCCCTCTTCCCATTGCCGAGCTCTGGTGGCGTACAACTCACTGTTCATTGCTCTCGTTCCAGTGGGACCAACTGAGGGTGATGACATCAGGAGAGTGGACCTGGCTACAGACCAACACCTGGTGATCCATGCACTCAGTACAATCCCAACTGCACCCGAAAGTGCGTCGGGTGCAGCCCCACTCCCTCAAACTCATCGCAAACCAACTCGCCTGCACCAGTAACACCGTGTGATAGTCGCCTCCTCTCTTATCCCCACGTTGAAACTCACGTGCAGCAGGTCCAAGCAGATGCTGACGACCTAAATTCCGATGAAAAACAACAGCGTTCGCGGGAAGTACTAACCAAACACGCCGCGGCATTCACTAAAGACTCACAAGACTGCAGCCTAACAGACATCCACCTGGGCCGCACTCCAACCCATTGAATACAACCACAGCCGGTAGACGATCTTACAAAAGGGGGGACTGCACCTGCGATACCAAGCAGGACCGCCAGGGGTCGCTCCTGTGACACTGGACTTGCTCTCGATCTTTTGAGCCCACTCGACCTCCTAATAAATTCAAAAATTGTCTCCTTCGAAAAGCAATTTGTTGCAAGTTGATCCTGAGATGTTTACATAGATTCAGTTTGAAGGAGCTCAGGCGATTGACATCACCCACATTGACAACACCTTATGCGCTATTAGCACTGAGGACAGAACACTCCTGGTCCGCAGCAGATAACATCTTAATTGCCCTGGTCAGTCTCGGTTACTGCATGACCTTCGGCCTCGCCTACCTGCTCTACCGAAAGACTCAGAACTTGCAGGGTCTTCTGAACCAGTGCTCAGGTGCGCGACCCAAACTTTTGCATAGGAAAAGAACGACTGAACCCCATACAGAAAGGGGAGGAGGTCCTCCTTGACCTAAATTGCCCCCCCCCCCCCAGACCTCACTACCCCCTTCTGAATCTAGACTAGGATTCAGCTCTCCCCAAGATTAGAACCTCTACTTCGCACTTTCCCTCTCCTTGATTGATTTGTCGGGTTCTACACCTGACCGCTGTGCCCCCTACGTACCAAGTTGGAGCTAGCTACCTTTTCTTTTTCTTTCTTCCCCCCCCCCCTCTAGAGGCGTGTTGTGTTCTCCTGTTTTTTTTTTTTTTTTTTTTTTTTTTTTTTTGCGTGTGATTTTTACTGAGAACGCTACATCTAGGTAATGCTTGCCCTTAGTTTTGGCTCCGCCCAATGCCCCGTATTTCTACTCTCACTGCCATCCCAATAGCCACACCTACACACATCCATCCACACACGTCAATCCTGACCCCTACACCCATATACACATATAGGATGACCTTATTTTGGAAGTTGCCATGAACAACTGTTATAGCCATAAGGGGGGTGATATGCACTAAGGTTGTACTTTGGTAACTGCATTGTTGTGTGTGTGTTCCTGTCAACCTGTGCCATCTTTAAACGAGACGTCGCCTACATCCACCATCGAGCCGGTTCCAGCCGCCGAAGGGGGGATATCTAGCGGACATGCCACGCAAAAGATGCCACCCGACACCGCAGCCTCACACTACCACTGCTCCCGGCCGAGGTAGACGTTAACTCTAGAGTCACACGCAGACTGGAATATGTTGTTAACTGAACCAGATGAAATGTCTCACCCCACACCTCAAATGTCACATGAAAATATTAACGTTTGCACACCACACAACATTTGAAACTTTCATTACAGGTATGAAAGAGGATGAGCGTGGAACAATGCAGGGTGATAAAATGGTCTCGTTATTTTAGTTTTAGCCACCTTCCGATAAGAGACTGATTAAAAAAAGGTTTGTCGTCATTTCGAGACACACATGCAATTTAAATAAAGAGACCTTCGTCCCAAAAGATACATGTCGAGACATGTTGTTTTAATAAGAGTCTCGGAAACTCCCACACGAAATGTAAAACTGACATGTTTATGGTTTACACGTTAAGAACCTTGAGAACGAAAACATGTTTGGGTATGTTCGCTGAAAGGGATTTTCCAGACTGATGTTACGCTCAGCATTTGGCACAACCCTGTGGTCAGAGAAAAGACATTTTCTTGGCTAAATACTATTTTTTTTTTCAGATCTTCTAACATCTCAGATACCCCATGTAACCTGCACAAGCCACGTGAGTGTCCCATTCTCTACAGGTGTGGGGTTGTGACCTCTGGACATGACACTCAAACATCTCGGACACCCCATGTCACCTGCACAAGCCACGTGATGACCTCATTCTTTGCAGCTGCCTTGCCAAAAGCTGTGAGACGCAGTCACACAGGCCGGAAAAAAACAATATTCACAGGTATGATCATAAATGACCTCTTTTGTTGCCCAAATGACACCCAATGACTTCCTTTGTTCCTACAAATGTCCCCGAACATGATGTCATGCGACAAAAAACGCCAGGGACCATGATCTCCCTTTGTTTTCACCGGATGTGACGTCTTTTTGTTTTTATCAAATGTGACGTCATTTTGTTTTCGCCGGAGGTGACGTCATCAGACACATGCGATGGCACACTGCCAGGTGGTGACGTCATAGGCAATAAACCATTTTGTCATTATCCCTAGACTCTATCTCTCTTACAACCCCAATTCCATTGAAGTTGGGACATTGTGTTAAAAAAAAAAAAAAGAACACATCCATCCATCCATTTTCTGAGCCGCTTATCCTCACTAGGGTCGCGGGCGTGCTGGAGCCTATCCCAGCTGTCATCGGGCAGGAGGCGGGGTACACCCTGAACTGGTTGCCAGCCAATCGCAGGGCACATACAAACAGACAACCATTCGCACTCACAGTCATGCCTACGGGCAATTTAGAGTCTCCAATGAATGCATGTTTTTGGGATGTGGGAGGAAACCGGAGTGCCCGGAGAAAACCCACACAGGCATTTGCAAATCATGTTCAACCTATATTTAATAGAATACACTACAAAGACAATATATTTAATGTTCAAACTGATAAACTGTATTGCTTTTAGCAAACAATCATCAATTTCATGGCTGCAACACGTTCCAAAAAAGCTGGGACAGGTGCCAAAAAAGACTGAGAAAGTTGAGGAATGTTCATCAAACACCTGTTTGGAGCATCCCACAGGTGAACAGGCTAACTGGGGACAGGTGGGTGACATGATTGGGTATAAAAGGAGCTTCCCTGTATTGCTCAGTCATTCACAAGCAAAGATGGGGCGAGGTTCACTTCTTTGTGAAAAGTGCGTGAGAAAATATTCAAACAGTTTAAGCACAATGTTCCTCAATGTACAATTACAAGGGATTTAGGGCTTTCATCATCTACGGTCCACAATATCATCAAAGCTTTTCAGAGAATCTGGATAAATCACTGCATGTAAGCGGCAAGGTGGAAAACTACCATTGAATGCCCGTGACCTTCGATCCCTCAGGCGGCACTGCTTCAAAAACCGACATCAATGTGTAAAAGGATATCACCACATGGGCTCAGGAACACTTCAGAAAACCAATGTCAGTAAATACAGTTCGGCACTACATCCTTAAGTGTGTAAGTAAAAGGTACATACAGGTTTTGAAGAAACATATGCTGCCCTCCAAGCAACGTCTTTTTCATGGACGCTTATTTCAGCTAGACAAGGCCAAACCACATTCTGCACCTGTTACAACAGCGTGGCTTCGTAGTAAAAGAGTGCGGGTATTAGACTAGCCTGCCTGCAGTACCGACCTGTCTCCCATTGAAAATGTGTGGCGCATTATGAAGCGTAAAATATGACAACGGAGACCCCGGACTGTTGAACAGCTGAAGCTGTATATCAAGCAAGAATGGGAAAGAATTCCACCTACAAAGCTTCAACAATTAGTGTCTTCAGTTCCCAAACGTTTATTGAATGTTGTTAAAAGAAAAGGTGACGTAACACAGTGGTAAACATGACCCTTTCCCATCTTTTTTTAAACGTGTTGCAGCCATAAAATTCGTAATGAATGATTATTTGCTAAAAAGAATAAAGTTTATCAGTTTGAACGTTCAATATCTTTTCTTTGTCGTGTATTCAATTAAATATAGGTCGAACATGATTTGCAAATCATTGTATTCTGTTTTTATTTATGTTTAACACAACGTCCCAATTTCATTGGAATTGGGTTTGTATATGTTCACATCATGGATGATATCATGATTGTCTAGGGTACAGTTTGTTCCAGATGAAACGCCTTCTTGTGAAACCTTTCTTTTCCAAAGCCCGTGAAGGAATGTGACTTGAAAACAACATTCTCTTGCATAAATATTTAAAAGAATTATTAACAGTAAGGTAGAGCTGCTGAATCTATGTGCAGCACAAACACGCACGCACACACACAAGCTACATGCAAGATTTGCAAAATATTTATATATTGAAGGGGAGATAAATGCTTGCAGGGAGTAAAACCATGCTCCCACACATGGTTTAAATTTAAAGACACCGACACACACACACACACACACACGCACATCTGGTTCAAGATTTAAAAATGGCTGTTTAGATTAGTTTATACATTCCAAATATTCCTTTCTTTTCTCCCATCTGGACAGTCTCAATTGCTGTCTTTGTTTTTGTCTTCCGTTTCTCATTTATGCAGGATGCAATTTATCTATAATACAAGGTACAAGGTACTTTTATTGTCAATTCTTTAATATGAGTAACACATACAGTGGAGGCAGCACGGTGGACGACTGGTTAGAGCGTCTGCCTCACAGTTCTGAGGGCCTGGGTTCAATCCCTGGCCCCGCCTGCGTGGAGTTTGCATGTTCTCCCCGTGCCTGCGTGGGTTTTCTCCGGGCACTCCGGTTCCCTCCCACAAACATGCATGGTAGGTTAATTGAAGACTCTAAATTGCCCGTAGGTGTGAATGTGAGTGCGGTTGTTTGTTTGTTTGTATGTGCCCTGCAATTGGATGGCAACCAGTTCAGGGTGTACCCCGCCTCATGTTCGAAGATAGCTGGGATAGACTCCAGCACTCCCGCAACCCTTGTGAGGATAAGGGGCTCAGAAAATGAATGGATGAAGATACAGTGGATTGAAATTTCAGTACTCAAGGGCCTGCGGTGCTACAAAAGACAATACAAGCTCAATAAAACTATGGTATGTACTGTATTAAAAGTATTAATTGAATGTGCAAATATCAAACATTAGGTGACGTGTGCAACATAGTCAAGGTCAGAGAACCAAGGCAAATAAGACATCTAAAGATTAGAGGACAAAACCACAATGATGCTGAAGTGGCTGGCGCAACCCAGAGTCTGGTGTGTGTGTGTGGGGGTGTTTGTAGGGCGTCAGAGTTCAGGTGGGCAGAGGACAGAAGAGATAGAGGGATAAGAGCGGGCATAGAGTTCAGATTCCTGACAGCTTGATGAATAAAACTGTCTTTGAGTAGGTTTGTCCTGGCCCGCAGACTCCACAGTCTCCTCAGTGATGCCAGCAGACTGAAGAGGCTGTGTGATGGATGGGTGGCATCCCCCCGCGATGCAAATGGATTTGTGGGTGAGGCGGATGCTGTAAATGTCCTGCAGGGAAGGAAGAGAGGTACCAATGATCTTCTCAGCTGCCCTCCCTATGCGATGGATAGTCTTGCGGCAGGATGCGGTGATGGCTCCGTACCACACAGTGATACAGTTGGTCAAGATGATCTCTATGGTCCCTCTGTAGAACGAGCACATAATGGGGGTCAGGGCTCTGGCTCTTCTCAGCTTGCGCAGGAAGTAGAGACACTGGCGATGTGGTACATGACTAGCGGCTCGAAGCACTTCATCATCAACACTGTGTATAGTGGGGCTGGAGGGCTGCTGACCTTGACTTGGGACGTTGTGAGTCAATGGAGAGAATACTTCGAAGAACTCCTCACTTCCACCGACACGCCTTCCAATGAGGAAGCAGAGTCTGGGATCTCTGAGGTGGGGTCTCCAAGGAGCTCTCTGGGGTTGAGCTCGGTGACCTCAACCCCAGAGAGCTCCTCGGTGGCAAGGCCCTCGGGGTGGATGAGATTTGCCCGGAGTTCCTAAAATCTCTGGATGTTGTGGGTTTGTCCTGGTTGGCACGCCTCTGGAACATCGCACAATCATCGGTGACAGTGCCTCTCGATTGTCAGACTGGGTTGGTGGTCCTCGTTCTGAAGAAGGTGGACCGTAGGGTGTGTTCCATTTACAGTGGGATCACACTCCTCAGCCTCCCTGGTAAGGTCAGTGGTGCTGGAAAGGAGGGTCCGTCAGGAAGTTGAATCTCAGATGCAGGAGGAGCAGTGTGGTTTTTGTCCTCGTCGTGGAACAGTGGACTAGCTCTACACCCTCAGCAGGGTCCTCGAGGGTGCATGCGAGTTTACACAACCAGTCTACATGTGTTTTTTGGACTTGGAGAAGGCATTCGACCTTGTCCCTCGGGGAATCCTGTGGCGGGGCTTTGGGAGTATGGGGTACCGAACCCGCTGATACAGGCTTTTCAGTCCCTGTACAACCTGTTTGGTCTACATTGCTGGCAGTAAGTTGGACTCATTTCCGGTGAGGGTTGGACCCCACCAAGCCTGCCATTTGTCACCGATTCTGTTCATTACTTTTATGGATAGAATTTCAAAATGCAGCCAAGGTGTAGAGGGGGTCTGGTTTAGTGGTCTGAGTATCTGCTTTTTGCAGATTATGTGGTTCTGTTGGCTTCATCAAGCCGTCATCTCCAACTCTCACGGGATCGGTTCGCAGTTGAGTGTGAAGCGGCTGGGATAAAAATCTGCACCTTCAAATCTGACACCAGGGTCCTCAGTCGGAAAAGGATGGCGTGCCCTCACCAGGTCGGGGATGAGATCCTGCCCCAAGTGGAGGGGTTCAAGTATCTTAGCATTTTGTTCACAATTGAGGGAAGACTGGAACAGGAAATCGACAGGTGGATCAGTGCAGCAGCTGCAGTGAAGTGGACTTTGTATCAGTCTGTTGTGGTGAAGGAGCTAAGCCGAAAGGTGAAGCTCTCAATTTACCGGTCGAGATGGCGCCTACCAGTGTGGTCGCCTCGGTAACGCGCTCTCTAGTATTGTCTTTGTTTTTGTGTTTTTCGTTCGTCTTTGTAGACCTTACACGACTCACTTACACAAGGTTAACCTGCTAACCATCAAGGAGGCTACTCCGGACTTTCTGTCACCAACTTTCGAAAATGCGCTCAGTTTTTTTCCCCGAGTTACTCACCGGAGCGGCGTCCGCGGTTTTCGGCACATGGAGGTGGAAGCGGCGCCACAGAAGGAAACGAGTCGGCATTCAGGTGAAACTCCGCAAGAGAGGACACAGATTGGCGTTCCTGTCGATCCACCACGCGAATGTACGCTCCCTACCCAACAAAATGGACGAGCTTCATCTTCTGTTAAAGACCAGTAAAGACTTCGGACGTTCCGCGGCCATGTGCTTTATGGAGACCTGGCTTTGCGACGCTGTACCCGATGGCGCCGTCATGCTTCCCGGCTTCAACATTCATCGAGCGGACCGCGACATAGAATCATCGGGGAAAACAAAGGGCGGCGGGATATGCCTCCATATCAACAAAAAATGGTGTACGGACGTCACGGTGCTCAGCACACACTGCAGCCCGCATTTGGAGTCGCTGTTTTTGAACTGTAAACCATTCTACTCGCCACGTGAGTTTGCATCGTTTATACTGGCTGGAGTCTATATTACACCTCAAGCTAACACGAACGCCGCATTGCTAACGCTCGCCGAACAAGTCAACGAAATTGAAAAAAAACACCCGGACTCACCCCTCATTATTCTCGGGGACTTTAACAAAGCTAAACTCAACCACGAACTCCCTAAATACAAGCAGCACATCGACTGTCCTACCAGGGAAAATAATACTTTAGACCACTGCTACACTACGGTAAAAAACGCATACCGTGCTATACCTCGTGCAGCCCTGGGCTCGTCTGATCACTGCTTAATTCACTTAATACCGACGTACAAGCAAGAACTTAAATGTGCGAAGCCTACAGTGAAAACAGTCAAAAAGTGGACCAATGAAGCCAAGATGGAACTTCAAAGCTGTTTAGACTGCACAGACTGGAGTGTCTTTGAAAATTCAGCTGGCAGCCTGGATGAATACTGTCACATCCTATATCAGTTTCTGTGAAGAGGTTTGTGTACCAACAAAGTCATTTCGGACATTCAACAACAACAAGCCGTGGTTCACTCCTAAACTTAAGCAGCTTTGCCAAGCTAAGGAAGATGGATATCAGAGCGGGGACAGGGCCCTGTATAATCGAGCTAGAAACCAGCTTACTAAAGAAATTAACATTGCAAAGAGGATCTATGCAGCAAAGTTGTAAAAACAGTTTAGCGCGAACGACTCTAAATCAGTCTGGCATGCATTCCAATCGCTGACTAATTACAAGCGATGATCCCCCCAAGATGAGAACAATAGCACACTAGCCAACGACTTGAATACCTTCTACTGCAGATTTGAAAAGGACAGTTTCACTCCACACACCCACCCGGCCGCACCCGCGACCACAACCACACCTCTGACTTCTGCGTTAACCATCCATGAACAGGATGTGAGACGCATCTTCAAACAACAGAAGATTAACAAAGCGGCAGGACCGGACCATGTGTCCCCATCCTGCCTCAAAGTCTGCGCGGACCAGCTCGCTCCAGTCTTCACTCAGATCTTCAACAGATCTTTGGAAATGTGCGAAGTTCCATCCTGTTTCAAACGCTCCACCATCATTCCAGTCATCATTCCATCATTCCCCAAGAAACCTGCAATCTCTGGTCTGAATGACTACAGGCCTGTCACTTTGACATCTGTGGTCATGAAGTCCTTTGAACGTCCCGTGCTGGGCCACCTCAAGAGTGTCACAGGTCCCCTGCTGGACCCCCTGCAGTTTGCCTATCAAGCGAACAGGTCTGCGGTTGATGCAGTCAACAAGGGACTGCACTTCATCCTAGAACACCTCGACAGTGCAGGGACCTACGCGAGGATCCTGTTCGTGGACTTCAGCTCAGCGTTCAACACCATCATCCCTGAACTCCTTTCAACCAAGCTTTCCAGCTCAGCGTCTCACCTGCCATCTGCCAGTGGATTTACAGCTTTCTGACGGGCAGGACACAGTAGGTCAGGCTGGGGGAGGCCACCTCATCCACACGCAGCATCAGCACTGGGGCGCCCCAAGGTTGTGTCCTCTCTCCGCTGCTCTTCTCTCTCTACACGAAGGACTGCACCTCAGCGAACCCGAGTGTCAAGCTCCTGAAGTTTGCAGATGACACCACTGTCATCAGCCTCACCAAGGACGGTGACGAGTCTGCATATCGACAGGAAGCGGAGCGGCTGGAGCTGTGGTGCGGCCGACACAACCAGGAGCTGAACACGCTCAAGACTGTAGAGATGATCGTGGACTTCAGGAGGCATCCTTCGCCACAGCTACCCCTCACGTTGTCCAGCTGCCTTGTGTCAACCGTCGAGACCTTCAAGTTCCTGGGAATTACAATCTCTCAGGACCTGAAGTGGGCGACCAACATCAACTCCGTCCTCAAAAAGGCCCAGCAGAGGATGTACTTCCTGCGGATTCTGAGAAAGCACGGCCTGCCACCGGAGCTGCTGAGACAGTTCTACACAGCGGTCATCGAATCAGTCCTGTGTTCTTCCATCAGAGTCTGGTTTGGTGCTGCTACAAAAAAGGACAAACTCCGACTGCAACGGACAATCAAAACTGCTGAAAGGATTGTCGGTACCCCCCTTCCCACCATTGAGGACTTGCACGCTGCCAGAACTAAGACAAGGGCGTGCAAAATCCTCTCGGACCGTCTGCACCCCGTTCACCAGCTCTTCCAGCTCCTTCCCTCAGGTAGGCGCTACCGATCAACGCAAACTAGAACTAGTAGACATTCCAACAGCTTCTTCCCTCTTGCGATCAACTTCTTAAACACCTAACTTATAATTCCATTACAACAAGCTGGAAGTTTTTTGACTTGAGTTCGTTGTCACATTTCTGTGGGGCCAATTATGTATTACTCGTGCACTCACTGTAGTTGTCTCGCCATGCTGCACTATTTGCATATACTGGCCACTCATGCCAGAGTAGCATCTGCCCCATTTGCACACTGATTGAGGAGTATCTGTAACATTTGCACAACCATCATTGTCCCAGATGATCGCACTACTCGTCACTTTAAACCGCATACACTCCTTGAAGTCTCAGCGCCCTTTGCACAATGGTCATTGCACCGGACTATTGCAATATTAGTCATTCGAACTGCTCTAAGTGCTAGAGGACTCTGCATCTTTTTGCACAATTGTTTTTTGTCAATGTCTTTATGTCCCCAAAGTGTTCTGTAAACTGTTGTACGAGAGCGGCTCCAACTACCGGAGACAAATTCCTTGTGTGTTTTGGACATACTTGGCAAATAAAGATGATTCTGATTCTGATTCTGATTGTGATTTACGTTCCTACCCTCGCCTATGGTCTTGAGCTGTGGTTCGTGACCGAAAGAACAATATCCCGGATACAAGCGGATGAAATGAGTTTCCTACGCAGGGTGTCCGGGCTCTCCCTTAGAGCTAGGCTGAGAAACTTGGTCATCCGGGTGGAGCGCAGAGTAGAGCCGCTGCTCTTCCAAATTGAGAGGACCCAGATGAGGTGGCTCGGGCATCTGTTTAGGATCCTGGACGCCTCCCTGGTGAGGAGTTCTCGGCATGTCCCACCGAGAGGGGACCCCGGGGACGGCCCAGGACACGCTGGAGAGACTATGTCTCCCGGCTGACCTGGGAACTTCTCAGGATCCCCCCTAAGAGATGGTTGAAGTGGCAGGGGAGAGGGAAGTCTGGGCATCCCTGCTCAAGCTACTGCCCCTACGACCTGACCTCGGATAAGAGGAAGAAAATGGATGGATGGATGGATGGATGGATGGATGGATGGATGGATGGATGGATGGATGGATGTAGAATGCATGATCAATGTATTTGATCCATATGCATATGGCATTCACTTCACTGTGTGAATAGCCCCTAAACACCCGTAAATGTAATCCCATTCCATTTTTGGTTAATACATTTCAGAAGCACATTCCAGTCACAGTACGCTGAATCAGAGAATTACAACTTCACATAACCAGTGAATTAAATGTTATAGCTGCTATGTTTGGATTTTTTAGTTTGTTTTTTGTTTAAAATCTACCTTAAATTTTTACTACAGTAGGATCTTAAATGGTAATCATGGCACTAAATACCAATTTTAGACATCAGTTTGCAGGTGTTAGTATACTTGGACAACGCGGGTTAGTGAGGCTGCAAATTTTTTGTTGACTGTTCATCATGTGTTGTTTACTTACATTTTGTTACATGATGTTCTGTTCACCTGAATGTTGAATAAATACAGTAAACTTCAACTGAACTTGGAAATGACTCTGTTTTGAATGCGTCCCAGGTAGGAGCCCACGAAAGCCTCATCGACGGCTTTAAATTTATAGTACACAGCTACAGTATGGATTGACAGTTTAGAAACACATTTCTGGCTGTTAATTATTGGGGTTGTAGTTTGCTGTGTTGTTGAGCTGTACTATATTATATATTTGTAGTGATGGCGAGATGACGCATCATGAAGTATTGTAACACTTCAGCCATTCGTTCGAGTCATGGTTCATTTCTTGATGCTTCGCGTGCTCACGAAACCACTTGCTGGCCACGTGCATAATCACAGGCAGTTGTATCTTAACCACATGCAGTATGTGGTGCGTTGCATTTTTGCGTCTTTTTGGCTCTCTTGAATGACTATGTATTACAAAACAATGTTTGACCAAGTAATTTCCTGACATAAATTGTAAAATATATTATTTTTGAACGTACTCTGTGTGCGTAAAATGTTCATCATCACTGGTATGGCAGGTTCTATCATGTTTTTCTGTCACTTTCGGAAAATGGCATGGGGTTAAGCGGGCAAAGGATTTTGAAAGTGTTCATTTAGAAGTAACAGTTTATCAAAATTTTTTTTTAAAGTGATTCATTCAAGAGCAAGCGTTTATAAATTGGGGGACAGTAATTGTTTCCTCTCCCAGTGAGGTTTTATTGTACCTTACCTTTTTGGAACACAATAAATACCTTCCCTTTGAATAAAATAAGAAACGGTGGAAAATGCCGTTTTTGATAAACATATGTAATGATAAGCCTCAATGATGGTTATTTATGCAGCGCGATCCTGTTTGTGGTTCGAACTCACAAGACCACCATTCACCAGGTTGAGAGTCGAGTGCACTAACCGCAGTGCGGCCAGCAACCTGTTTCCAAGGATTCCGAGGAGTGACGCATAATCGCTCGCTATCCTGTCCAAGCGATCCAAATTCTTACCACGTGACCGATTCGCGAGCGCTTTAGTTTCCCGCATGATTTGACAGCAATATAAACCCTTAATTCAGCCTCCATTCAAAATGTGTGTGTTTCCCCCCTTTATTTATTTTTAATAGAGTCGCGGTCAGCTCAGAGTTTGGATAAGGATTGTGTAGTTTGTATCGGCTAATAGTTTGGAGTCTTTACCGCATAGAGCGGGTAGCGAGGCTTGGACGTCATCACTTCCGGCTCCTCTCCTAAATGATACTAAATAAATATGTGCTTTGCGGAAACGCTACTTGCATTACAGAACACACGGCACATCTGGAAACATCACTCGGTATTTTAAATATTTTGTTAAAACTTTTATGTAGTTTAAAATATCAGAAAGAGTATCCTCAAATATCTGTAAGATGCAGTGCAGTTTTGCACCACGGCAGACTAAAAACAGAAGTCAGAATGTTGTCAAATTATTATATTTCTGACAGTGTCCAACAAATTGGAGCATTATCTTTGTAAAGGGTTAGTGAAAATAATCATAATTAAAAAGAAGTATTGTATTTTTCCAGGCATTAAGCGGAAGTGACGCTCCTTGTTCCGGACACAAGGTGCAGAATGGGCGTGTACATGATGCTGATGTAAACACAACATACGCCTCATCGTCTTCCTAAATGAGCCAACTGGCGAGATTAACCTAAATCGCCCTTGTCTAGTCCGCGAAAACGCCTCATGGCTTGCATACATAATATGTATTAGTGCGGTGAGAGTGACACAATGGACTTCTGCATTAACGTAAAGGTGAATTTCAGGGGGAATTCCAAGAATTTTCTCCTGTCGGGATCCGAGACCAAGAGCTGGGACTCGATGGAGGCCATGGTAAGCTAACAGGAGACCTGCCGGGCGGCGCACAACACGTATTAGCACTTACGTCGTACGATTTGTTCCAAGTGCTAGTGAGGATACGGGGTAAAGAAAATGGATGGATGGATGGGTGGGATGCAAAACCTGTCCTTGAGGAAACACGAATAGAAGAATTTACCACCATATTGTGTGAGAATAATCGTGAATTTCTAGTATCGTGTAATTCTTGTTCATGGAAACAATAGTTAGGTCACCTCCACTCAATACTGGTTACAACATTTTAGCACCATCGAAGACAGACATTGTATTACAACTAAGTTGATTTTTACTGTAACATTCACTCCAAAAATATTAATACATGGGAGGCTGCTGTTGAGGCCAATATTTTAATATGACAAACTCCTTATCTTCTTTTTGCTCGAGCAAAGTACATGACCTGAACTAAGGTATACATCTATACAGACATAGGTTCTAATATGAGACTTAATTTGCTCCAAAACTAATCTCAGAAATGTACTCTGATTTCGAAGCCCAAATATATACCACTTTTATCAGCATTAGTGAGATAAAATATAAAAAAGGAATATTATTATCTTTGTAAAAGCATTGTTTGTGAGACCTCTTGTATGGAATGTCCTTAGTCTGTGCAAGTGTTTTGTTGTTTATTGTATATTGTTTTGGCTGGTTTTGGCCTGCTCTTTATTGGTCAATTTTGCACATTTTTTCCTCTTGATGTTTTTTTCTTCTGTGGTTCATTGACTCAGATGACACACAAAAGACAGACTGTACTGTTTTGATGTCCTGGAAAGTCATTCTTCATAGCGTCATTAAAAATGGCAAATTTGGTATGCACTTATTGTCAGTCCTCAATATATGTGAAACATACAGACGGCCGAGATTACTTTTCAAAGAAGCCACTGTCACAAAAGAAACATCCATGCTTTTTGTTGTGTGACACGACTATAGATGAAGGAGGTCTTGAGTCTTCCTCAGCAGTTGATCAAAATATGTTGCCATCACATGGTATGTGATGTCATTCCCGTTTGCCATGAGCAAAGTTCAAAGTAACCAAGCAACTGTAGCATCTGTTTTTCGAGGAACATAGATATGAAAGAAAGAATGTCTCAATGTCCAATCCCATCTAGCTCCAAATCACTCCTCAACTCCTCCGGGCCACATTGCCGACGTTCCTCTAAGCACAGCTCCTCCTGCCACCTGTCCAGTTAGTTGTAGACCTTCATTTAGGCAGTCCGCCAACTCCAACCGACATTTCTGCAGCTGTTGTAAGAGTGCTGCCTACCAATTGGAGTTCATCATGACTTAAGTGTGTGCGTGTGTGTGTGTGTGTGTCTCGCAGGTAAAGCGTTCCTTTGGCTTGTGTAGCCTTCAGCTGACCTATTTTGACGAAGAGAACGAAGAGGTGAGAGATTTTGTCTGCATTCAACGCTTTGCATAAAAAGGTGTTACTCATGTACATGGATTAACTTTGAATGCCTGTTTACGTAACGGCAGATAAATATTGAAACCCGGTTCCATCTTCTTTTGAAGATACACTGCCAACATGTTAGCTGACAGTGTTCCACTGATTTGGGTGCATTTTTGTTCAACAATTGTTTTTTCCCCCTCAAAAATTAGACAATTGGACCAGGATTTGACATGACATATGTCTCTGTCATCATTCAAACAAACATGTCACACACCAATACTCAAGGGATGAAGGAAAGGCCTGGCCTCTTGTTTGTCGAATTTTTCACCTGGACAAACATCTTTAACAATTAAGAATAGAGGTCCAGTTGCTTTCCACTTTAGCCTTATGGGTTATCATTACGGGTTGACTGTGAAATTATCCTGTCATTAACAAATACCCTTTCTGCCAGGTTTCCATTAACAGCCAAGGTAAGAAATCATGACAACCCAGTTGGTAAAAATAGATATTCACACAAACCTGCAAATAAGGTCCTATTTCAAAGTAATCTTTCTGCTTCCATTGCAGTAGAGTACGAAGAGGCACTCAAGGTATGTTTAATTGCTGTCCACACGGTAATTCATAATAGTACATTTCACAAATAAGGAGACTGGGGACTGTATTCAACTTTATACTGCCCGTCAAAGCCAGCATTTCCCCATGTGGCTGTTCAGTGACGCTCACCAACATGGAATGGGGAATGGGATGAAGTCAACCCGTGATTTTTCTGGCTTCAGTGGTAGTTTCAGTTGCAACAGAGGTGTGTAAACGGAAATTGTGTAGAGGTAGAACAGTGGTGTAAAGTTTAACACCCTGGACCAACATTTGCTACCCCTTTTGTTGCTATCCTACAAGTATTTATATGTCACACCAGATATTAGAGCTGACGTTGCCACACATTTACAGTTTCTGTGAAAGGGGGTTATGGCCAGTATGGAATAATAATAATATATGGAATTTGCGGCACGGTGACTGACTGGTTAGAGTGTCTGCCTCACAGTTCTAAGGACCGGGGTTCAATCCCCAGCCCCGCCTGTGTGGAGTTTGCATGTTCTCCCTGTGCCTGTATGGGTTTTCTCCGGGCACTCCGGTTTCCTCCCACATCCCAAAAACATGCATGGTAGGTTAATATGTCTCTAAATTGCCCCTAGGTGTGAATGTGAGTCCAGACAAGTCAGGGTGTACCCTGCCTCCTGCCCGATGATAGCTGGGATAGGCTCCAGCACGCCCGCGACCCTTGTGAGGATAAGCGGCTCAGAAAATGGATGGATGGATGGATATATGGAATTTGATATAATAAATTTCCATGTCAGGAACTATATGGGAAATGGAAACTATTGTATGTAAAAATATTCATGTTTCCAAGACTGATACAACAGCTCTATTTGATAAAACAAAAAATTATATCTAAAGAAATATATAGATCGATGCATGTTTTTAAAAAAAAAAAAATTATACCATGGTCTTGCTGAATACTCGATTATAATTGGCTCAGAAAATTCCATGTTCAATTCCATCAATTGATAATGTACACCCTTTGAACTTCTCAAGTAGTTCCTGTCAAAGCATCATTACATTGTTCCACATTAATGCGCAGCACTTCAGCCATTAGATTTTACGAGCAATCATAGCAACCTGACACAGATTTTCTGATAAGTAAACGTGAAGTACTCTGAGGATGAGCACATTTAACCAATAATGAGTGATTTAGTCATTTACTTTATTAGTGATTACAACACCTTTGGTGACTGGCATGCTACTGAGGAATTGAGGTACAAATGAAGAGACAGAAGCAGCACAAAGAGTTATTAACTTTTTCCAGATTTCCAGATTCATTTTAGGCAGAAGTTGTTCGTTGTTTCCGTCTTTGTGCATTTCCCGTTGCTGCTGAGAGTCTCACTGAACGCCTATGGGGCAGCTCAAGCCAATAGGAGACCAGTATCTAGGGGATGGCGATGCGCATTTAAGGTCGCATCTGATTGATCAAACTCAGAAAAAACGCCACACACATGTAACAAAGCATGCAATACGATATGCAGTGGGTAAGGAAAGTATTCAGACCCCCTTAAAGTTTTCACTCTTTGTTATATTGCAGCCATTTGTTAAAATCATTGAAGTTCATTTTTTTCCTCATTAATGTACACACAGCACCCCATATTGACAGAAAAAAAAACGTAATTGTTGAAATTTTTGCTGACTTATTAAAAAAGAAAAACTGAAATATCACACAGCCATAAGTATTCAGACCCTTTGCTGTGACACTCATATATTTAACTCAGGTGCTGTCCATTATTCTGATCATCCTTAAAATTGTTTTGACACCTTCATTGGAGTCCAGCTGTGTTTGATTATACTGCTTGGACTTGATTAGGAAAGCCACTCCCCTGTCTATATAAGACCTTACAGCTCACAGTGCATGTCAGAGCAAATGAGAATCATGAGGTCAAAGGAACTGCCTGAAGAGCTCAGAGACAGAGTTCTGGCAAGGCACAGATCTGGCCAAGGTTGCAAAAAAAATCTGCTGTACTGAATGTTCCTAAGAGCACAGTGGCCTCCATAATCCTGAAATGGAAGACGTTTTGGACGATCAGAACCCTTCCTATAGCTGGCCGTCCGGCCGAACTGAGCAATTGGATGAGAAGAGCCTTGGTGAGAGAGGTAACGAAGAACCCAAAGATCACTGTGGCTGAGCTCCAGAGATGCAGTCGGGATGGGAGAAAGTTCTAGAAAGTCAACCATCACTGCAGCCCTCTACCAGTCAGGGCTTTATGGCAGAGTGGCCTGACGGAAGCCTCAGTGCAAGACACATGAAAGCCCGCATGGAGTTTGCTAAAAAACACCTGAAGGACTTCAAGATGGTGAGTAATGAGATTCTCTGGTCTGATGAGACCAAGATAGAAATTGTTGGCCTTAATTCTATGTGGCATGTGTGGAGAAAACCAGGCACTGCTCATCATCTGTCCAAAATAGTCCCAACAGTGAAGCATGGTGGTTGTTATTTTCAGCTGCAGGGACAGGGAGAGTGGTTGCAATCGAAGAAAAGCTGAATGCAGCCAAGTACAGGGATATCCTGGACAAAAAACCTCTCCAGAGTGCTCAGAACCTCAGACTGGGCTGAAGGTTCACCTTCAAAAAAGACAATGACCCTAAGCACACAGCTAAAATAATGAATGAGTGGCTTCAGAACAACTCCGTGACTGTTTTTGAATGGCCCAGCCAGAGCCCTGACTTAAACCTAATTGAGCATCTCTGGAAAGACCTGAAAATGGCTACCCACCAACGTTCACCATCCAGAACTGGAGAGGATCTGCAAGGAGGAATGGCAGAGGATCCACAAATCCAGGTGTAAAAAACTTGTTGCATCATTCCCAAAAAGCCTCATCAGAATCAGAATCATCTTTATTTGCCAAGTATGTCCAAAAACACACAAGGAATTTGTCTCGGGTAGTTGGAGTCGCTCTAGTACGACAACAGACAGTCAATTGACAGAGAACACTTTGGAGACATAAAAACATTGACAAAAAAAACAGTCACTGAGCAGTAAAGGGTTGCTAGTCATCTGGTAATGCCGGTACATTATTATAATTATTTTTTTTGACAATTGTGCAAAAAGATGCAGAGTTCTCTAGCACTTAGAGTAGTTCGAATGACTATTATTGCAATAGTCCGGTGCAATGACCATTGTGCAAAGGGCGCTGAGACTTCAAGGAGTGTATGCGGTTTAAAGTGACGAGTAGTGCGATCATCTGGGACAATGATGGTTGTGCAAATGTTGCAGATACTCCTCAATCAGTGTGCAAATGGAGCAGATGCTACTCTGGCATGAGTGGCCAGTATATGCAAATAGTGCAGCATGGCGAGACAACTACAGTGAGTACACGAGTAATGTATGATTGGCCCCACAGAAATGTGACAACGAACTCAAGTCAAACAATTGCCAGCATGTTGTAATGGAATTGTAGGTTCGGTGTTTAAGAAGTTGATCGCAAGAGGGAAGAAGCTGTTGGAATGTCTGCTAGTTCTAGTTTGCATTGATCGGTAGCGCCTACCTGAGGGAAGGAGCTGGAAGAGCTGGTGACCGGGATGCGCAGGGTCTGAGAGGATTTTGCACGCTCTTGTCTTAGTTCTGGCAGCGTGCAAGTCCTCAATGGTGGGTAGGGAGGTACCGACAATCCTTTCAGCAGTTTTGATTGTCCGTTGCAGTTGGAGTTTGTCCTTTTTTGTAGCAGCACCAAACCAGACTGTGATGGAATAACACAGGACTGATTCGATGACCGCTGTGTAGAACTGTCTCAGCAGCTCCGGTGGCAGGCCGTGCTTTCTCAGAAGCCGCAGGAAGTGCATCCTCTGCTGGGCCTTTTTGAGGACGGAGTTGATGTTGGTCGCCCACTTCAGGTCCTGAGAGATTGTAATTCCCAGGAACTTGAAGGTCTCGACGGTTGACACAAGGCAGCTGGACAACGTGAGGGGCAGCTGTGGCGAAGGATGCCTCCTGAAGTCCACGATCATCTCTACCGTCTTGAGCGTGTTCAGCTCCAGGTTGTGTCTGCCGCACCACAGCTCCAGCCGCTACGCTTCCTTTCGATATGCAGACTCGTCACCGTCCGTGATGAGGCCGATGACAGTGGTGTCATCTGCAAACTTCAGGAGTTTGACAGTCGGGTGTGCTGAGGTGCAGTCGTTCGTGTAGAGAAAGAAGAGCAGCGGAGAGAGCACACAACCTTGGGGCGCCCCAGTGCTGATGCTGCGTGTGGATGAGGTGGCCTCCCCCAACCTGACCTGCTGTGTCCTGCCCGTCAGAAAGCTGTAAATCCAATGGCAGATGGCAGGTGAGTCGTTGAGCTGGAAAAGCTTGGATGAAAGGAGTTCAGGGATGATGGTGTTGAACGGTGAGAAGAAGTCCACGAACAGGATCCTCGCGTAGGTCCCTGCACTGTCGAGGTGTTCTAGGATGAAGTGCAGTCCCATGTTGACTGCATCATCTGCAGACCTGTTCGCTTGGTAGGCAAACTGCAGGGGGTCCAGCAGGGGACCTGTTACACTCTTGAGGTGGTCCAGCACGAGACGTTCAAAGGACTTCATGACCACAGATGTCAAAGCGACAGGCCTGTAGTCATTTAGACCCGAGATTGCAGGTTTCTTTGGGACTGGAATGATGGTGGAGCGTTTGAAACAGGATGGTACTTCGCACAGTTCCAGAGATCTGTTGAAGATCTGTGTGAAGACAGGAGCCAGCTGGTCCGCGCAGACTTTGAGGCAGGATGGGGACACATGGTCTGGGCCTGCCGCTTTGTTAATCTTTTGTTGTTTGAAGATGCGTCTCACATCCTGTTCATGGATGGTTAACGCAGAAGTCAGAGGTGTGATTGTGGTCGGGGGTGTGGGGTGTGAAAGTGTCCTTTTCAAATCTGCAGTAGAAGGTATTCAAGTCGTTGGCTCGTGTGCTATTGTTCCCAGCTTGGGGGGATCGTCGCTTGTATTGGCTGTATTAGCTCAAAAGGGTGCTTCTCCTAAATACTGAGCAAGGGGTTTGAATACTTGTGGCTGAGTGATATTTCAGTTTTTCCTTTTTAATAAATCTGCAAAAATTTCAACAATTCAGTTTTTTTCCTTGTCAATATGGGCTGGTTTGTGTTCATTAATTTGGAAAAAATGAACTTAAATGATTTTAGCAAATGGCTGTAATATAACGAGTGAAAAATGTAAGGGGGTCTGAATATTTTCCGTACCCACTGTACATGTTAATTTCTTTGCACGTCTTTGCAATACACATTGCACGTGCTATTATCACGATGATTATATTTTTGCAGCCCTTGTCCTTAGTTTTTGAGGGTCCTGACAATAAGATGTTTCAAGGTTAAAAATGATGCGCAAAGTACTAGTTTTATGCTGCACACAAATGGAATAAGTTGCCAACAGAAGTGACGTCAGCCCCAAGTGTGAATGTCTTTAAGTCCAGGTAAAAAAACTCCTCATTTTCACATGCTTTTTAGAGTATTTCCACTTTTAAATGATATTTCTTGCACTGTATGCTGTTTTAATTGTATTTTTATTTTGCTTTTTCCCCTCTTTGTTTTAAATGTTTATAGGCTGGTTTTTTTTCTTTGTTTTTAAATTATTTTAATCATGTAAAGCACATTGAGTTGCCTTATGTATGAAATGTGCTAGATAAATAAATTTGTTTTGCTTTGCTTTTGCTTAGTTTTCCCAGTGGTGTAAGAATATGTCATCACACGGCACAAGAAAGCACACACTGTTACCACCGTATGCACTGTTTTTGATTGGATTGTTTTATATTTATGGCTTTGTCCTTTTCGTACAATATTTACTGTAATTATGACTGTACTACTGATTTAGAGTAGGTTAGTGATAGAGTACTAGAGACTACTACTACTACTAATCACTACTTGTGATTACATCACCACAGTAGGAATGGAACTCCTTCGTAAACCGAGGGACCCCTACAACTTGAAAATTATAAATGGGGACACCAAAAATAAAATGCAGAAATTAAAGAACTCTCTGAAAACAACTTGGTTTAAATACCTTTTTTATGAATGTAATAAACTTCAGGGCACATTTTCACTTTTAGTATTTATGTTTAAAATATTTGTCAAGACAGTTTCAACACCAGTTTTTAACAGTTTGTTTTTGTGCCTCACAGAGTGCAGCAAGGCAGGGAAATCGACTGCACATGAATGTGTATGAGACCCGTGGCCAACCAGCAAGGTTGGCCACTGGCAAGGCCGGTGCAGAGCCAAAGCGGGGCTTTAGACCCCCTCAGCACTGTCCTACTCTTGCTCAGGTGGTCAGTCGCAAGATTCAGGCGGCGGTGCCAGAACAGACCATGGTAGGCACCCAGTTACAAAGAATTTTACAAAGAATATTTATTTCAGGCGTCTTAGCTGCTTCTTCTGTTTTATTATAGTTGAGTCCAGTATTTATAGCTTTAACTTCACTGTCCCCTTAAGATAAATTGTATCCTAAGCGTATTGTTGAATGTTAACTCATTCACTGCCAGCCGTTTCCTGAACAGGGAACCCGAGACTGCCAGGCATTTTCCGGCAATTTCACTCATCTTTCCAGCCTCACAGAATATTGTGTACTACGACTATGTAAAGACCAAAACCACCAAAAGAATGATCAGACTCTTTTCTTTCATCAGAAAAAAATCCCATTTGTCTCTAGCTTTTACCGTTCTTTAGTAATCAGCAGTCAAATATAGGCTACTATCAGCCAAATCTGTTTCTGGAGGGAAAAAAAACTGAGAAAACAGCCTTTTTCTGAAAGCAGACAGATAAAGCAGAACAATGACTTTGACACCAATATTTTTTTTCTTTAGTGAAAATCTCAAACATCAGAACATAAAACAACACTGAGAAAGTACTTTTGACAGAAAAATAGTTTATTTACAAGTATAACTATGTACAGAATTTAATGCATTAACAAATGGGGCTCCCACACTTGCACTTTTTTCCTCCAAATTCTCCTCCTCTACCGTTTGCATAACTAGTAATAGTTATGTTGTTGCATAACAACATAACTATTACTATAAAAATACGTTGTTGAAATTGCTGTCGTGGAGAAAAAAAAGCTTTCAATTGCCTTTTTTGTCTGCACTGCGTACTGGAATGGGAGTCGAACGTCTGCTGGATGCATAACCTGTAAGTTTAAAAAAATACATACCATTACGATAGAATACTTTTTATTGATGACGTGTTTTGCAAGATTAAAAAAGGTTACTTTTCTGCGTCGCAGTCCTAAAAGACGTTCGTCTCGCGGGTGTTGAATTCCTCCAAGATGGACGAAATGGAAAATTCAAATGAATACTGGCAACAGATGTTGCATTGTAATGTGAACTAGTGGGACTAAATTATGTTTTTATGTAACAAGGATTCCACGCCTCCATTGCTGAGGCGGCCGACCGGAGCTGTGGCCGTAAGGTGGTCGGTGCTTGTCGTGGCGGCAATCCCCGAACCCGTTGGTGGACACCAACGATGAGGGATGCCGTCAAGCTGAAGAAGGAGTCCTATTGCTCCTTTTTGGCCTGTGGGACTCCTGAGGCAGCTGATGGGTACCGGGTGGCCAAGCGGAATGCAGCTCTGGTGGTCGCTGAAGCAAAAACTCTGGTATGGGAGGAGTTCGGTGAGGCCATGGAGAAAGACTTCCGGACGGCTTCGAGGAAATTCTGGTCCACCATCCGACGTCTCAGGAGAGGAAAGCAGTGCACCACCAACACTGTGTATAGTGGGGATGGGGCGCTGCTGACCTCGACTCGGGACGTTGTGAGTCGGTGGGGAGAATACTTCGAAGACCTCCTCAATTCCACCGACACGCCTTCCCATGAGGAAGCAGAGTGTGGGTTCTCTGAGGTGGGCTCTCCTATCTCTGGGTTTGAGGTCACCGAGGTAGTTAAAAAGCTCCTCGGTGGCAGGGCCCCGGGGGTGGATGAGATTCGCCCGGAGTTCCTAAAGGCTCTGGATGTTGTGGGGCTGTCCTGGTTGACACGCCTCTGCAACATCGCGTGGACATCGGGGACAGTGCCTCTGGATTGGCAGACTGGGGTGGTGGACACACCGGAGGGTGTGTTCCAACTACAGGGGGATCACATTGCTCAGCCTCCCTGGTAAGGTCTATTCAGGGGTGCTGGAGAGGAGGGTCCGTCGGGAAGTCGAATCTCAGATTCAGGAGGAGCAGTGTGGTTTTCGTCCTGGCCGTGGAACAGTGGACCAGCTCTACACCCTCGGCAGGGTCCTCGAGGGTGCATGGGAGTTCGCCCAACCAGTCTACATGTGTTTTGTGGACTTGGAGAAGGCGTTCGACCGTGTCCCTTGGGGAGTCCTGTGGAGGGTGCTTCAGGAGTATGGGGTACCGAACCCCCTGATACGGGCTGTTCGGTCCCTGTACGACCGGAGTCAGAGTTTGGTCCGCATATCCGGCAGTAAGTCGGACTCGTTCCCGGTGAGGGTTGGACTCCGCCAAGGCTGCCCTTTGTCGCCGATTCTGTTCATAACTTTTATGGACAGAATTTCTAGGCGCAGCCAAGGCGAAGAGGGGGTCCGGTTTGGTGGCCTCAGTATTACATCTCTGCTTTTTGGTGATGATGTGCTTCTGTTGGCTTCATCAAGCCGTGAGCTCCAACTCTCACTGGAGCAGTTCGCAGCCGAGTGTGAAGCGGCTGGGATGAGAATCAGCACCTCCAAATCTGAGACCATGTTCCTCAGTCGGAAAAGGGTGACATGCCCTCTCCGGGTCGGGGATGAGATCCTGCCCCAAGTGGAGGAGTTCAAGTATCTTGGGGTCTTGTTCACGAGTGAGGGAAGAATGGAACGGGAGATCGACAGACGGATCGGTGCAGCGTCTGCAGTGATGCGGACTTTGTATCGGTCCGTTGTGGTAAAGAAGGAGCTAAGCCGAAAAGCGAAGCTCTCAATTTACCGGTCGATCTTCGTTCCTACCCTCACCTATGGTCACGAGCTGTGGGTCGTGACCGAAAGAACGAGATCCCGGATACAAGCGGCCGAAATGAGTTTCCTCCGCAGGGTGTCCGGGCTCTCCCTTAGAGATAGGGTGAGAAGCTCGGTCATCCGGGAGGATCTCAGAGTAGAGCCGCTGCTACTCCGCATTGAGAGGAGCCAGATGAGGTGGCTGGGGCATCTGATTCGGATGCCTCCCGGACGCCTCCCTGGTGAAGTGTTCCGGGCACGTCCCACCGGGAGGAGACCCCGGGGACGACCCAGGACACGCTGGAGGGACTACGTCCTTCGGCTGGCCTGGGAACGCCTCGGGATCCCTCCGGAAGAGCTGGATGAAGTGGCTGGGGAGAGGGAAGTCTGGGCGTCCCTGCTAAAGCTACTGCCCCCGCGACCCGACCCGGATAAGCGGTAGAAAATGGATGGATGGATGGATGGATTGAAGGAGCGTGTTTGCTCGCTAAATGTAGCGAACGTGAGCTGCAAACGAGTTGCCTTCGTTTCCATATCATCCGGAGGATCTCGGGATGAAGTTCGGCTGGCGATCCAGAGGGAGTTCACTCATCTGACCATTCCGGATCCCATCCATTCATCCATCCATCCATTTTCTGAGCCGTTTCTCCTCAGTAGGGATGCAGGCGTGCTGGAGCCTATCCCAGCTATCATCGGGCTGGAGGCGGGGTACACCCTGAACTGGTTGCCAGCCAATCGCAGGGCACATATAAACAAACAACCATTCACACTCACATTCACACGTATGGACAATTAAGAGTCGTCAATTAACCTACCATGCATGTTTTTGGGATGTGGGAGGAAACCGAAGTGCCCGGAGAAAACCGATGCAGGCACGGGAAGAACATGCAAACTCCGCACAGGCGGGGCTGGGGATTGAACCCCAGTCCTCAGAACTGTGAGGCAGACACCCTAACCAGTCGTCCACCGTGCCGCCCTTGTGTACTTGATTGCTCAAAATATTATATTTACAGTAAATGTATCTTTGTTCATCTATTTATGCCAGTGAGGCGTAGTGACAGACCATAAAGGTTGGAAAACACTGCTCTAGTCAGATCATGTCGTCTAATCAGTCAGGTCAAACCAACATTACATCATGACAGAAATAATGGGTGCTAACCTACTGTAATTAAATTACTTTACTGTAATTAAATTACTTCACACGCACCAAAACGACGGCGATGTCTTTTGCAGTGCCGATCAGTGACGTCATTGATCGGATCGGAGAATTATGACATTAAAGCCGATCAGCATGAAATGCTAATTATCGGCCGATACCGATCAGATCAGTGTAAAGTCTTCTGGAAAGGGGACATACCAGAAGAAGCGCTTGGCAGGGAGTTATGGCCGTATTCAATCCAAGCAAGCAGATTACTCCACGAAGCAGGTTTGGACTGTATCATGCAACGGAGAGCCGTCTCTAGCTGCTGATTTGTGCGCTTGCATTGACCATCCGTCTGGGGATGGAAACCAGAGGAAAGGCTCACTCTAATGCCCAGTGCTGCACAAAACGCCTTCTAGGTCTGTGAGGTGAACTGGGGGCCCCTATCAGAGACACTATCAGAAGGAATGCCGTGCAAGCGAAAAACATGTTGGACCAATAGATTGGTGGTCTCCTTGGCTGATGGGAACTTAGGGAGTGCAATGAAATGTGTTGCTTTCGGGAAACGGTCCACCACGGGAAAGATGACTGTGTTGCTTTTTGATGGGGGAAGACCAGGAGCAAAATCCAAGGCTATATGGTGCCATGGGCGACTGGGAATTGGCAACGGGAGGAGGAGACTCGAACTGGGCCTAGTTGAGGTCTTGCTTTGGGCACAAACGGTTCAGGCAGGGACGTATGAGCGGGTGTCCGTCTCTATGGTTGGCCACCAGAAGCGCTGATGCAAAACGGCCACCGTCCTATGGATACCTGGGTGACATGTTAGACGGGAATTGTGCGCCCATTCTAAGACCTGGAAACGAACAGACTCGGGGACAAACATGTCCCTATGAGACCCCCCCATGGGGGTCTGCTTGCTCACCTTGAGCCCTCTTGACCAGGGCTTCAATCTCCCACTCAACCGCAGCCACAAGGCAAGTGGGAGGGAGGATGGATTCGGGGTCTTCCTTGGCCGTACGGGCAGAAAATTGGCGGGACAGGGCATCCGGCTTGACATTTCTAGATCCAGGGATGTAAGTCAACGTGAAGTTGAACCGACCAAAAAAAAAAAAAAAAGAGCCCACCTGGCTTGCTTTGGGTTTAGTCTCCTTGCAGCTTTCAGATATTCCAGGTTTTTATGGTCAGTCCAGACCACAAATGGCTGCTCCGCTCCTTCCAGAAGGTGGCGCCATTCCTCCAGAGCCAGTTTTACTGCCAAGAGCTCTCGGTCGCCAATGCTTCAATTGCTTTCTGCAGGGGAGAGTCTGTGGGAGAAAAAGGCACAAGGGTGGATCTTACCATCCTCAGGCAGCCTTTGGGACAACACGGCCCCTCAGATGTGTCTACCGCCATGATAAACTTGCGAGATGGGTCGGGGTGGCTCAGAACAGGAGCAGAGGTCGAGCTTGGAAAAAAATACTAGCACCATGGAGGGGGGTGGATGCTGAGTCTTAACTATGGGATGGGGTACTTGTCCTTCACAGTGATGTTATTTACTCCCCTATAGTCCATACATGGTCTCAAGGTAGAGTCTTTCTTCCCCACAAAAAAGAATCCAGCACCCACGAGGGAGGAAGATGGTTAACTTATACCTGCAGCCAATGATTCAGCGATGTACGTCTCCATCGACTCTGTCTCCGGTCAGGATATGTTATAAAGTCGACTGCTAGGGAGTGTGGCTCCTGGCAAGAGATTGATGACGCAATCATATGGGCGGTGAGGGGGCAGGGCCACAGCATGGTCCTTGCTGAAGACTATCTTTTGGAGTGCTTGGTCATTGAACCTGCTCTCAACCGAGAGTGTACGAAACTCCACGGAGAATTCAGCCACGCTCTGGGAACCCTGCCGTAGAGACATTCATCACTTGTTGGCTTCCCTTCCACGCACTGGGTGGTCGAAGATTTTAGATTTTCTTCAGTGAAGCTGGAATAGGTTGTGCACACAGCTGACCCCCTCTCTCACTCTGCCGAGGCCCAGGCGAGCGCTGTTCCACGAAGGCAACCAATAAGGTACGCTATCCATGCAAGGTCTGAACTGTATGTGTGCGGCTGTTGTTCGAATACTAATGAGCATAGCACCAAAAATGAGCGACACGATCCAAGGTCTCCTTCATACGGTGTGGGAGTGGACACAAAAGGTTCTCCGAAAGATTGCGAAAGTGAAACGGGAGCAGGTGCATGTGGAGGCTGAATCGGTGTTTGCAAGTTAGTTAACTGGCTTTGCAGGGAGGCAAGTGTTTGAGAAAATTCCTTTTCCTTGCCCATGAGCAGGTGGAGAGCCTGATCGTGTTGTTCTCGAAGGATGGCTTGTGCGGTTGTGGGTTGATGACCAGGATCCATCTCTGTGGGGTTCATTCTCTCTGGCCAGATCGTACTGTTATGCAGGGCAGGACCCAACAGCAGAGACAAGCCAAACAAGTAAATGTATCGGGTGTTTATTTACAAGCAACAGGCAAAAAGTGGAGGGGGTGTCACCCAGGTAGGGGTAGTTGAGTCTTGTGTGCTGAGACTAGGCCCGACAAGGGAATCCTTGGGCAGGCAGGTGTGAAGGTGAGGAAACTGGCGTAGAGGGCTTCGGTAGACGAGAGGGTGTGCAGGCGAGGAGGCAGGCGTGGAGACTCTGAAAGGCAAGGGAAAGTGCTGATCAGGATCTTCCTGTTTAGTATGAACGACTTCACGAGCTAGATGCAACTGACAGTGAGACTATACAAGACTATCTGGCGACGTGGTAGCGTTAGGGACGACTTAAGTACACCGTTAATGAGGGGGAGAGCAGCTGGTCCCGGCTCCAACTCGTCTCTCTACTCCTGCACATGTGAACACACACACACACACACACACGCACATACACAGGAAGGGGTTTAGGGTGCTGAGGCAGCAGCCCTGACAAAAGTATAAATATTTTGTTCTTATCCCGGATGAAGGTATACTTTTGTGTTCCCAATTAGTTATTTTAAGTACATTGGCTAATGCATCGTTTGTGGTGTCATAAACAGTTTCTAAACCTGATATTCCTATCAGATAAATCTGATGCTGAAATTTTATCAGGTCATAAGCACAAGGGTTGTGTGGAGTGTGGGAGTGTAGTATAGTAGGAGACGTCTTGCGTTAAGCATAACTGGGAAATTTAATGGTAAAGGAAAAGGTCAAAACAATCAAACAAAATGGTTAATTTATTTAAAAAATTAAACAGCAGCTTCCTGAGTCTGTTTGAGTTTGCCAGAAAATGACTAAAACTACATTTGGCAAGACAAGTATCTGCTTCAATTTGGATTTTTGGCTTCTGTATTTTTCCCTTTGATGGTAAAAAATGACTTGAATGAACAACTGTATTATTAAGGCTTATGGCAAGTGAAATTCCATGGATTATTCAATCTTCCCTCTGAATCAGGAGATCATGAAAGAAGTGAAAGGGACAAAAGAAGAAGACAAGACTCCTCCTGCATGGTTCACCTCTTACATGGAGAAGGTAAGTGTTGCTGGTTTGGCTATGTATGCCACAGTTTATGACCACTCCTTTCCTCTCATTCTGTCCCACCAGTTCAAGGACCAGGTGGTCCGTGAGGCTGTGGAAAAAATTTGCAGGGAGTTCTCTGGACAGTGTTGCATCCACAAGCCCCTGAGTGGAGTAGGGGCAAGTAGAGAGGATGCAATATCTGGGCCCGCGGTGGTACCTGAGGTTTCTTCCTCTACCCTGCCCGGAGCTCCGTCCTCTTCCACTCTTCCCTGCTCCTCCTGCAGGGGACAGACCACAGGTGGAGGCTACCAATGCAGGTACTATATTTGTTGTCAGCTGCTAACTGGTTTAACATTAACATTTGTACTGCTAGATGCCATAGGGCAGCTGTTCCCCAACCTTTTTTGCACCACAAACCGGTTTCACATAAAAAAATCGTTTTGATGGACTGGCGTAGAAACGAGTAAAAAAAAAAAAAAAAAAAAACATTAAATCTACAGCTCACCATCATGCTGAATGTAGTTGTTGTAATTAGTGGGAGCCGTGTGCATGTTTCTCTTCAATGAGCCAGTCCCATCTTGGAGTCAGTGTTGTTTTAGTTGTCATTTTTGTTTTAGTCTTTTGGCCAAAATTTGTCTTAATTCACTTTAGTCATTTCAGTATGTGATTGTTAAGTCCTGTTGTAGTCGACGAAAATACAGATTTTAATAAAATTTTAGTCAAATGTTTTTTTAGAATGAATGATAATTAATTGAATAAATTACGATGAATGTTAAGAAAATAGAACGGCCTTACCTCTCAAGCAAAACAAATGTATGGTAGCTAATTCACCACATGACTAGTACCCACCATGTACTTAGTGTCAGGGTTTGTTGTGATGTTGACACACATGGCGGACCCCAGCGCAGGGAAGCAGAAAGGAAAGGCAAGATAAACCAAAAAAAAAAATAAAAATTTCTTTTCCAGAACCCAAAATGGAAACAAGGCACTTGGAAAAATCTAAATACAAAAATATATTTAATATTAGCATTAGGCTTGCCATCTAATCATACAAAAATCAAGTCATCATTACAAACATGAAGAACTCATGAGAGTTACATAAATTAGTCTGATGAGGATGTGGCTTTCCCTCACAGCACACACGTTTGCATATGCTTGGAGTGACAAAAAACAATACGGCCGACCTTCCTTCTGACACATAGACCAGGGGTGTCAAACTCATTTTAGTTCGCGGGCCACATCCAACCCAATTTAATCTCAAGTGGGCTGGACCAGTATATCCGTGGCCTTGTAAACTATAAATAACGACAATCCACCTTTTTTTTTTTTTGGTGCACATAATTACTTTATATATAACTACATTTGGGAAACAATTCACATTTATTGATTATTATCTTGTTACCAATCTAGTTTCAAATCAAATGAGCATTCTCAAATGTCATAACAAAGAATTTTGCAATTTCAACATTATGAATCATCCATCCATCCATCCATTTTCTGAGCCGCATCTCCTCACTAGGGTCGCGGGCGTGCTTGGAGCCTATCCCAGCTGTCATCGGGCAGGAGGCGGGGGTACACCCTGAACTGGTTGCCAGCCAATTGCAGCATTATGAATCAGTGTTTTCATTTACAGTTGCAATTTAGAGATCACAGTAGATGTATAAACTGTATGTACCTTTTATTAAACAAACTATTTCGAAATCCTTTTAAAATTTCCATATATTTCCATACCCATCTGGAAATCTTGAAAGGCTCAACTGACTCATCACACCATACAAACGAAAGTGGGAACTTTTTAGAATGAAAGTGCAGTTATCCTCCTGCCTTGTATACAGGCAGATTGACAGAGTGAAACAATAAAAATGAAAACACAATAAATATATTTGGTGTCTATTAAGGACATATAGCCACAGTAAGTGCTAAATAGAAACTCAAATTTGCTACTTATTTTATTGTCACTCAGTAGCTTGCCACAAAAAGCTGAAAACACAAACAATGAATTTATATGAGGTTTGCATTAGTCTGCACAAACAATTCGCAAACCCCTCTACAACTGAGCATGTATCAAATTATCTTGTAGCTTACATCTCACTTAAGAAGTGACTTCCACCTTTTCCTTGTCGGGGGGTCGCCACCACAGCGATTTTGACACCCCTAACAAAGACAAAGACCGAGCTAAAAATAATTTTACTAATTTTTTTTGTCTAGTTTTTCTAATTTGGGTTTTACATCACGAAATGATGAGAACCTTTTTATCAATTGAGCTAGTCGTTTGGCCAAAAGTATTATAGGTGAGAGTTACTGGCTCAAGGAGCTTGTTTTTTGGTACAATGGTTCCTATACATTGAAATGCAGTCTTTAAATGATACACTCCTAGATTTGTCCTTCAAGCAATATGCATTTTTGTTATTCGAAGTTTCTAGCTAATCTCTCTCCCTTTCTTAATTTTCTGTCTTTGCTGTCTTTCCACTGGTTTAATACAATTGTTCTTGTTGTTGTTTTTTAACAGTGTGTGTACATCTTGTACTCTGTGCGAGCCTTGCAGTTTCTCTCATGATCCTAGTCACAATTTAGTGAGGGCCAGAACTCCTCTCTCTATACCAGAACATGGATCACCTGCCCCTGACCACAGCAGGTACAAGAAAAGACCCCAGTGTTACAATCACTACAGAAATATTGCTGAGCCGTTCATACTTTTGAAATCCGAAAGTATTCAGACACTCTTAAATGTTTCACTCTTTTTTTATATTCCAGCCATTTGCTAAAATCATCCATCCATCCATTTTCTGTACCGCTTTTTGGGATGTGGGAGGAAACCGGAGTACCCGGACAA
Organism: Phycodurus eques; assembly: GCF_024500275.1. Taxonomy (NCBI): domain Eukaryota; kingdom Metazoa; phylum Chordata; class Actinopteri; order Syngnathiformes; family Syngnathidae; genus Phycodurus; species Phycodurus eques. The sequence goes on along the minus strand of NC_084540.1, from coordinate 5,836,149 downwards.
AACCAACGCAGGCACGAGGAGAACATGCAAACTCCACACAGGCGAGGGCGGGATTTGAACCCCGGTACTCAGAACTGTGAGGCAGATGTGCTAACTAGTCTTCCACCGTTTTTGCAGATTTATTAAAAAAGAAAAACTGAAATATCACACAGCCGTAAGTATTCAGACCCTATGCTGTGACAGTCATATATTTAACTCGGGTGCTGTCCATTACTTCTGATCATCCTTGAGATGGTTCTACACCTTCATTGGAGTCCAGCTGTGTTTGATTATCCTGATTGGACTTGATTAGGAAAGCCACACACCTGTCTATATAAGACCTTAAAGCTCACAGTGCATGTCGGAGCAATTGAGAATCATGAGGTCAAAGGAACTGCCTGAAGAGCTCAGAGACAGAATTGTGGCAAGGCACAGATCTGGCCAAGGTTACAAAAACATTTTTGCTGCACTTAAGGTTCCTAAGAGCAGAGTGGCCTCCATAATCCTTAAATGGAAGACATTTGGGACGACCAGAACCCTTCCTATAGCTGGCCGTCCGGCCAAACTGAGCAATTGGGGGAGAAGAGCCTTGGTGAGAGAGGTAAAGAAGAACCCAAAGATCACTGTGGCTGAGTTCCAGAATGCAGTCGGGAGATGGGAGAAAGTTCTAGAAAGTCAACCATTACTGCAGCCCTCCACCGGTCAGGGCTTTATGGCAGAGTGGCCCGACGGAAGCCCCTCCTCAGTGCAAGGCTAATGAAAGCCCACATGGAGTTTAATAAAAAAAAAACACCTGAAGGACTCCAAGATGGTGAGAAATAAGATTCTCTGGTCTGATGAGACCAAAATAGAACATTTTGGCCTTAATTCGAAGTGGTATGTGTGGAGAAACTGCTCATCACCTGTCCAATACAGATTCCAACAGTGAATCATTGGTGTGGCAGCATCGTGCTGCGGGGGTGTTTTTCAGCTGCAGGGACAGGACGACGGTTGCAATTGAAGGAAAGATGAATGCGGCCAAGTACAGGGATATCCTGGACGAAAAACTTCTCCAGAGTGCTCAGGACCTCAGACTGGGCAGAAGGTTATCCTTCCAACAAGACAATGACCCTAAGCACACAGCTAAAATAACAAAGGAGTGGCTTCAGAACAACTCCGTGACTGTTGTTGAATGGTCCAGCCAGAGCCCTGACTTAAACCCAATTGAGCATTTCTGGAGAGACCTCAAAACGGCTGTCCACCAACGTTCACCATCCAACCTGACAGAACCTGAGAGGATCTGCAAGGAGGAATGGCAGAGGATCCCCAAATCCAGGTGTAAAAAAACTTGTTGCATCATTCCCAAAAAGACTCATGGCTGTATTAGCTCAAAAGGGTGCTTCTACTAAATACTGAGCAAAGGGTCTGAATACTTATGGCTGAGTGATATTTCAGTTTTTCTTTTTTAATAATTCTGCAAAAATGTAAACAATTCCGTTTTTTTTCTGTCAATATGGGATGCTGTGTGTACATTAATGAGGAGAAAAAATATGAACTTAAATGATTTTAGCAAATGGCTACAACATAAGAAAGAGTGAAAAATGTAAGGGGATCTGAATACTTTCCGTACCCACTGTACCTCTTGAGTTGAAAATTTACTGTGTTGTTTTGTTGCCACATTATCTAGCAGGTGGCCTGTCTTTGAGGTTGGCAAGATTAGCTAAAAGGGGTTTTTCTGTATAGTCCACGTCACTTATGACGATATGGCTTTTCAGGTTCTACAGACGAGGTGACCGTAGCTTCCGGAAAGCCGAGAAGCAGCGGCTGAAAGCAGAAAAACGCCTGTTGAAGGCCGAAGTGAAAGAGATCCGTAAACAGTTAAGGATGGAGAGGCGTGGCATACAATGGAGCTCCTCCCAGAGAGATGGAAGTTCTTCTCCTGTGCTTCTTCAGCCTCGAGCCACCCAGCACAACAGCCCTGAGTAGGTTACTATGTACCATATCACTGTATTTTGGAGAAAGTCAAATTTATTGCTGTGTTATCAACAACACAGAACATCATGAATAAATTGGTATAGTAAGTATTAATGTGAAAAACTATTTATTCAGTCAGCGTAGGGCTGTTTGATGTGGCCTTAAAATAAAATCTTTAATTACTTCCTTTCAAAAATCCAATATAGAAAAAGCAAATGACTGGTGTTATTCAAAACAAGTTTTGCTCTTGTTTTTTTTTTTTTTTTTTTTTACCCTTCTGGGAATTGTTTTATTTCTCCTGATACTGAACGAGCCTTGAAACAGTTTTATTGCAGTTTTTCTCAACTATTAACTTGCGTCAACTTCTCCAGAAATAATAGAAATGCTTTTTTTTTCTATACAGGTAATGTGAAAATAAGTGCTTCCTATCAGAAAAATTTGCCTTTTTTTTTTTTTTTTTTTAAAAGCAAGCTTTACTGTGTGGAGTTTGCATGTCCCCCCGTGCCTGGTCGTTTTTTTTCCGGGTACAGTGTTGCCTCGCTATATCGCAGTCCCGGTATTTCACATTTTTTAGAGCAGTGGCAGAGTAAAAACAGAACAGCCAGTCAAGTCAATGTATCACTGTACCTATTGCGCTACCTGGTGGGACCACTGGTCATTACAGCACAACCTGGTGGAACCACTCGGCATTTCAGGACAAGGTCAAATGAATGTAGTCATGATTTTTATATGATTTGGGCGATTCTGTACCAATCTTTGGCAGGCTGGATTAAAATGATCAATAGGCTGGATGTGGCCCGCGGGCTGTCGTTTGCCCACCACTACGCTTGTGTCTAGTTGTAAGACTGGAGCTGTCGTGGGGTGTTTAGACTACCTTTAATATAACCAATGGCATGTCAGCTGGCTTGCACAACTGAGAAAGCTACAGACGTCATGTGCCTTGATGACCCTTTCACTCCTGGTACCAGATTGTTAAAATAAATTATATATTTTTTCAAAATCTAATAAAATTATTAAAAACATTATTACAACAATTGACGGTGTTAGGGGATATAACAGCTTTTTAAAAATTATACAACAGCACTAGGCTTGCTGGGAAATATTCTCATAGCGACGCCATGTTTTTTATGATGACGTCACTACTGCGTCGTCATGGCGGCCTGCTGTCAGAGGATCTCCCAGCGTGCCTAGCGATGTTGTCTTGTTTTGTTTGTTGTAATAATGTGTTTGTTAATTGAATTTTTATTTCACCTCTGCAGCTTTTGTTGTGTCTTAGCCTTTATTTATTTATTTGTTTTTTTTTACCATCTGCAGCCGCACCAAGCCAAGCCACAATGTTAAAAATAGTCAATAGAGCGCACCACGGTTATATATACTTTTATCAAATAACTAGTGTGTTCAGTAGTAAGAATAATGGTACAGGGCCAAAATTATACCCTAGAGGGCTTCACAGTCTCACTATAGTATTTCCATATGTATTTCTATATCCTGGCTTTCATCTATTGCGGGGGTGGGGAACCTAACCCCCGTGATAAATGAGAATGAGGGATTGCTGTACTTCAGTTTCCTCCCACATTCCCAAAACATTCATGGTCGGTTAATTGAAGACAGTAAATTGTCTGTAGGTGTGATTGTGAGCGTGAATGGTTATTTGTTTGTACAGTGCCACCAGAAAGTATTCACACCCATTCACCTTTTTCACATTTTGCTGTTACAGACTTATTCTAAAGCTGATTTGAGAATAGTTTTCTTGAAAAAAAAAAATCATCATAAATGATCCCATAATGACAAAGTAAAAGAATATTTTCAGAGATTTGCATACATTTATCAAAAAGTTAAACATTCAAACATAAACATTCGTTAAACATTCAAACACAAAAGGTACATAAGTATTCACACCCGTTGGTGTGACACTCAAACTTAAGCTCAGGTGCATCTGATTTGCACTGATCATCCTTGAGATGCTTCTACAACCTGAATTGAGTACACCTGGGGTAAATTCAGTTGACTGAACACCATTGGGAATTGCACACACCTGTGTATATAAGGTCTCATAGTTGGCAGTGCAATGTCTAAGGAAATGTGTGCAGACCTCCGAGACCGGATTGTGTCAAAGACCAAATCTGGAGAAGGATACAAAAGAGTTTCAGCAGCATTGAAGGTCCCGAAAAGCAATGTGGTCTCGATTATTCGTAAATGAAAGAAGTTTGGAACCACCAGGACCCTTCCTAGGTCTGGCCGTCCGACCGAGCTGAGTAACCGGGGAAGAAGGGCCTTGGTCATAGCAGTGAACAAGAACGCTATGATCACTAAGGCGGAGCTCCAGTGTTCCCTTGCGGGGATAGGAGAACCATCCAGAAGGTCAACCATTGCTAACGCACTCCACCAATCAGGCCTTTATGGTAGAGTGGCCAGATGGAAACCAATTCTCACTAAAAGGCACATGGCAACCTGCTTGGAGTTGGCCAAAAGGCACCTTAAGGATTCTCAGACCTGCAGAAACAAAATTCTCTGGTCTGATGAAACCAAAATAGACCTTTTTGGCCTGAATTGCAAGTGTCATATCTGGAGAAGAAGAGGCACTGCTCATCACCTGACAAACACCATCCTTACTGTGAAGCACGGTGGTGGCAGGATCATGCTGTGGGGCTGTTTTTCTGCTGCGGGAACTTGGCGACTCGTCCGTATAGAGCCTAAGATGACAACTGACAAATATAGAGAAATTCTTCAAGAGGACTTGCTCCAGAGTTCTCTGGAACTCAGACTAGGGCGTTGATTTACCTTCCAACACGACAATGACCCAAAGCACACAGCCAAGCTAACAAAGGAGTGGCTTCAGGTGCAGCCAGTGAATGTCCCTGAGTGGCCCAGCCAGAGCCCGGACTTGAATCCAATCGAACATCTCTGGAAAGACATAAAAGTGGCTGTCCACAAAACGCTGCCCATCAAACCTGACTAACCTTGAGAGGGTCTGCACAGAAAAATGGGAAAAAATGCCCCAAAACAGGTGTGCCAAGCTCGCAGAGACATACCCAGGGAAGACTTGAGGCTGTGATTGCTTCAACAAAATATTAAGCCAAGGATGTGAATGCTTATGTACCTGGTTATGGTTAAATGTTTACTTTTTCAGTAAATTTGCACAACTGTCTGAAAATATGTTTTTAAGTTGTCATTACATGTAGATTTTTTTAACGAAAACTATACTCAAATCAGCTTTCGAATAAGTCGTAACAGCAAAATATGGAAACCGTGAAGAAGTGTGAATACTTTCTGGTGGCACTGTATGTGCCCTGCGATTGGCTGTCGACCAGTTCAGGGTGTACCTCGATGAAAGGAACAGAGTAAGGACTGCCATCTACATACACAAGATAATTAACTCATAAGGTGTGAGTACACATGTGAAATGCAACTTAAAATGATGAGCTGCAATCACAGAACAAAACTGTGATGCAGTGGGTCTTAAGATGCATAAAAACAAACGATTTATGAAAGCCCTGGTGCCAGCACACCCGCAACCCTACTGAGAAAATGGATGGACAGAAGAAGTATGTAACATTATCCCTTTTGATAGTAAAATTAGCTGTCCGACTTTATGGCTCGGGTGGTGCTTATGTGTGTCACCAGTTCTCATGGTCATGGTGTACAGGTAAGGCAAGGTGACCCGGCAAAATATTTACGCCTTGTAAGTACATACCTCGCGTCAATTTTCTAACATGGCTTTAATAAAAGGCCACTTTCTGTATCTTGATGCAAAATTGTAGGATCCTCATATTGGATTTATTGGCTGCGTATTGTAAAAATACAGTGATTTAAAAAAGATAGAGCAAACTTATAGAACATACTTTAACCTGGAGCTAAAATACATATGAACTGTAAAGTAATAAAAGTGTTACATTTTTTGTGAAGGCGACCAAAGCGTCCCTGTCCGCTGATGGTTCCAACCATGACAGCGACGTTTCTAGATGAAAACCTTCCTGATGGGACCCGTCTGCGTCCTGGAACCAAGTTCATCAAGTACTGGAAGATGAGGAACACAGGAACAATGAGTTGGAGCTCTGATACAAAGGTAAAAAATTACTCTGATTAAAATGTAACCATTTTCCTGCTCTTTGATGTGCATGATTCTTTGGATGTATTTAATTTGATCAAGGATAAATTTTATTCTCCAGTACCCAAACACCCAGCCCCTAGAGCTCTTCAGTGCCGGTCCTAGACTG